>NW_027261134.1:0-300000 GCF_045791955.1 Oncorhynchus clarkii lewisi | reverse complement strand
TGCAGCAATTGAACTACAGAAATAACCACTTTTCGATAGACAAGGTCTAAAATCATGTTTGATGCACTCTGGATACAATGTTTTTAACATAACTGTTCAAACTAGATGAACATTTTCAGCAAGTTGCAGCAATTGAACTACAGAAATAACCACTTTTATATAAACAAGGTCTAAATCATGTTTGATTTGCACTAGAGAAGTACATTTTTTTACAGAACTGTTCAAACTAGATGATTAGGAAGAACTGTGGACAATTTTCAGCATTGTTTGCAGCAATTGAACTACAGAAATAACCACTTTTCGATAGACAAGGTCTAAAATCATGTTTGATGCACTCTGGAAGCAATGTTTTTTACAGAACTGTTCAAACTAGATGATTAGGAACAACTGTGGAAAATTTTCAGCATTGTTTGCAGCAATTGAACTACAGAAATAACCACTTTTCGATAGACAAGGTCTAAAATCATGTTTGATGCACTCTGGAAGCAATGTTTTTTACAGAACTGTTCAAACTAGATGATTAGGAACAACTGTGGACAATTTTCAGCATTGTTTGCAGCAATTGAACTACAGAAATAACCACTTTTCGATAAACAAGGTCTAAAATCATGTTTGATGCACTCTGGAAGCAATGTTTTTTTACAGAACTGTTCAAACTAGATGATTAGGAACAACTGTGGACAATTTTCAGCATTGTTTGCAGCAATTGAACTACAGAAATAACCACTTTTACATAAACAAGGTCTAAAATCATGTTTGATGCACTCTGGATACAATGTTTTTAACATAACTGTTCAAACTAGATGAACATTTTCAGCAAGTTGCAGCAATTGAACTACAGAAATAACCACTTTTCGATAGACAAGGTCTAAAATCATGTTTGATGCACTCTGGAAGCAATGTTTTTTACAGAACTGTTCAAACTAGATGATTAGGAACAACTGTGGACAATTTTCAGCATTGTTTGCAGCAATTGAACTACAGAAATAACCACTTTTCGATAGACAAGGTCTAAAATCATGTTTGATGCACTCTGGAAGCAATGTTTTTTACAGAACTGTTCAAACTAGATGATTAGGAACAACTGTGGACAATTTTCAGCATTGTTTGCAGCAATTGAACTACAGAAATAACCACTTTTCGATAGACAAGGTCTAAAATCATGTTTGATGCACTCTGGAAGCAATGTTTTTTACAGAACTGTTCAAACTAGATGATTAGGAACAACTGTGGACAATTTTCAGCATTGTTTGCAGCAATTGAACTAAAGAAATAACCACTTTTCGATAGACAAGGTCTAAAATCATGTTTGATGCACTCTGGAAGCAATGTTTTTTACAGAACTGTTCAAACGAGATGATTAGGAACAACTGTGGACAATTTTCAGCATTGTTTGCAGCAATTGAACTACAGAAATAACCACTTTTCGATAAACAAGGTCTAAAATCATGTTTGATGCACTCTGGAAGCAATGTTTTTTACAGAACTGTTCAAACTAGATGATTAGGAACAACTGTGGACAATTTTCAGCATTGTTTGCAGCAATTGAACTACAGAAATAACCACTTTTACATAAACAAGGTCTAAAATCATGTTTGATGCACTCTGGATACAATGTTTTTAACATAACTGTTCAAACTAGATGAACATTTTCAGCAAGTTGCAGCAATTGAACTACAGAAATAACCACTTTTCGATAGACAAGGTCTAAAATCATGTTTGATGCACTCTGGATACAATGTTTTTAACATAACTGTTCAAACTAGATGAACATTTTCAGCAAGTTGCAGCAATTGAACTACAGAAATAACCACTTTTATATAAACAAGGTCTAAATCATGTTTGATTTGCACTAGAGAAGTACATTTTTTTTAAAGAACTGTTCAAACTAGATGATTAGGAACAACTGTGGACAATTTTCAGCATTGTTTGCAGCAATTGAACTACAGAAATAACCACTTTTCGATAGACAAGGTCTAAAATCATGTTTGATGCACTCTGGAAGCAATGTTTTTTACAGAACTGTTCAAACTAGATGATTAGGAACAACTGTGGACAATTTTCAGCATTGTTTGCAGCAATTGAACTACAGAAATAACCACTTTTCGATAGACAAGGTCTAAAATCATGTTTGATGCACTCTGGAAGCAATGTTGTTTACAGAACTGTTCAAACTAGATGATTGGAACACTATGGACAATTTTCAGCAAGTTGCAGCAATTGAACTACAGAAATAACCACTTTTCGATAGACAAGGTCTAAAATCATGTTTGATGCACTCTGGAAGCAATGTTTTTTACAGAACTGTTCAAACTAGATGATTAGGAACAACTGTGGACAATTTTCAGCATTGTTTGCAGCAATTGAACTACAGAAATAACCACTTTTCGATAGACAAGGTCTAAAATCATGTTTGATGCACTCTGGATACAATGTTTTTAACATAACTGTTCAAACTAGACTAACATTTTCAGCAAGTTGCAGCAATTGAACTACTTAAATAACCACTTTTCGATAGACAAGGTCTAAAATCATGCTTGATGCACTCTGGATACAATGTTTTTAACATAACTGTTCAAACTAGATGAACATTTTCAGCAAGTTGCAGCAATTGAACTACAGAAATAACCACTTTTCGATAGACAAGGTCTAAAATCATGTTTGATGCACTCTGGATACAATGTTTTTAACATAACTGTTCAAACTAGATGAACATTTTCAGCAAGTTGCAGCAATTGAACTACAGAAATAACCACTTTTATATAAACAAGGTCTAAATCATGTTTGATTTGCACTAGAGAAGTACATTTTTTTACAGAACTGTTCAAACTAGATGATTAGGAAGAACTGTGGACAATTTTCAGCATTGTTTGCAGCAATTGAACTACAGAAATAACCACTTTTCGATAGACAAGGTCTAAAATCATGTTTGATGCACGCTGGATACAATGTTTTTAACATAACTGTTCAAACTAGATGAACATTTTCAGCAAGTTGCAGCAATTGAACTACAGAAATACCCACTTTTCCATAGACAAGGTCTAAAATCATGTTTGATGCACTCTGGAAGCAATGTTTTTTGCAGAACAGTTCAAACTAGATGATTAGGAACAACTGTGGACAATTTTCAGCATTGTTTGCAGCAATTGAACTACAGAAATAACCACTTTTCGATAGACAAGGTCTAAAATCATGTTTGATTTGCACTAGAGAAGTTAATTTTTTTTACAGAACTGTTCAAACTTGATTGGCTGGAACACTATGGACAATTTTCAGCAAGTTGCAGCAATTGAACTACAGAAATAACCACTTTTCGATAGACAAGGCCTAAAATCATGTTTGATGCACTCTGGAAGCAATGTTTTTTGCAGAACTGTTCAAACTAGATGATTAGGAACAACTGTGGACAATTTTCAGCATTGTTTGCAGCAATTGAACTACAGAAATAACCACTTTTCCATAGACAAGGTCTAAAATCATGTTAGATGCACTCTGGAAGCAATGTTTTTTACAGAACTGTTCAAACTAGATGAACATTTTCAGCAAGTTGCAGCAATTGAAATACAGAAATAACCACTTTTCGATAGACAAGGCCTAAAATCATGTTTGATGCACTCTGGAAGCAATGTTTTTTGCAGAACTGTTCAAACTAGATGATTAGGAACAACTGTGGACAATTTTCAGCATTGTTTGCAGCAATTGAACTACAGAAATAACCACTTTTCCATAGACAAGGTCTAAAATCATGTTAGATGCACTCTGGAAGCAATGTTTTTTACAGAACTGTTTAAACTAGATGATTGGAACACTATGGACAATTTTCAGCAAGTTGCAGCAATTGAACTACAGAAATACCCACTTTTCCATAGACAAGGTCTAAAATCATGTTTGAAGCAATGTTTTTAACAGAACTGTTCAAACTAGATGAACATTTTCAGCAAGTTGCAGCAATTGAACTACATAAATAACCACTTTTATATAAACAAGGTCTAAATCATGTTTGATTTGCACTAGAGAAGTACATTTTTTTACAGAACTGTTCAAACTAGATGATTGGAACACTATGGACAATTTTCAGCAAGTTGCAGCAATTGAACTACAGAAATACCCACTTTTCCATAGACAAGGTCTAAAATCCTGTTTGATGCACGCTGGATACAATGTTTTTAACATAACTGTTCAAACTAGATGAACATTTTCAGCAAGTTGCAGCAATTGAACTACAGAAATAACCACTTTTCGATAGACAAGGCCTAAAATCATGTTTGATGCACTCTGGAAGCAATGTTTTTTGCAGAACTGTTCAAACTAGATGATTAGGAACAACTGTGGACAATTTTCAGCATTGTTTGCAGCAATTGAACTACAGAAATAACCACTTTTCGATAGACAAGGTCTAAAATCATGTTTGATTTGCACTAGAGAAGTAAAATTTTTTTTACAGAACTGTTCAAACTTGATTGGCTGGAACACTATGGACAATTTTCAGCAAGTTGCAGCAATTGAACTACAGAAATAACCACTTTTCGATAGACAAGGTCTAAAATCATGTTTGATGCACTCTGGAAGCAATGTTTTTTACAGAACTGTTCAAACTAGATGAACATTTTCAGCAAGTTGCAGCAATTGAACTACAGAAATAACCACTTTTCGATAGACAAGGCCTAAAATCATGTTTGATGCACTCTGGAAGCAATGTTTTTTGCAGAACTGTTCAAACTAGATGATTAGGAACAACTGTGGACAATTTTCAGCATTGTTTGCAGCAATTGAACTACAGAAATAACCACTTTTCCATAGACAAGGTCTAAAATCATGTTAGATGCACTCTGGAAGCAATGTTTTTTACAGAACTGTTCAAACTAGATGAACATTTTCAGCAAGTTGCAGCAATTGAACTACAGAAATAACCACTTTTCGATAGACAAGGCCTAAAATCATGTTTGATGCACTCTGGAAGCAATGTTTTTTGCAGAACTGTTCAAACTAGATGATTAGGAACAACTGTGGACAATTTTCAGCATTGTTTGCAGCAATTGAACTACAGAAATAACCACTTTTCCATAGACAAGGTCTAAAATCATGTTAGATGCACTCTGGAAGCAATGTTTTTTACAGAACTGTTCAAACTAGATGAACATTTTCAGCAAGTTGCAGCAATTGAACTACAGAAATAACCACTTTTCGATAGACAAGGCCTAAAATCATGTTTGATGCACTCTGGAAGCAATGTTTTTTGCAGAACTGTTCAAACTAGATGATTAGGAACAACTGTGGACAATTTTCAGCATTGTTTGCAGCAATTGAACTACAGAAATAACCACTTTTCCATAGACAAGGTCTAAAATCATGTTAGATGCACTCTGGAAGCAATGTTTTTTACAGAACTGTTCAAACTAGATGAACATTTTCAGCAAGTTGCAGCAATTGAACTACAGAAATAACCACTTTTCGATAGACAAGGCCTAAAATCATGTTTGATGCACTCTGGAAGCAATGTTTTTTGCAGAACTGTTCAAACTAGATGATTAGGAACAACTGTGGACAATTTTCAGCATTGTTTGCAGCAATTGAACTACAGAAATAACCACTTTTCCATAGACAAGGTCTAAAATCATGTTAGATGCACTCTGGAAGCAATGTTTTTTACAGAACTGTTCAAACTAGATGAACATTTTCAGCAAGTTGCAGCAATTGAACTACAGAAATAACCACTTTTCGATAGACAAGGCCTAAAATCATGTTTGATGCACTCTGGAAGCAATGTTTTTTGCAGAACTGTTCAAACTAGATGATTAGGAACAACTGTGGACAATTTTCAGCATTGTTTGCAGCAATTGAACTACAGAAATAACCACTTTTCCATAGACAAGGTCTAAAATCATGTTAGATGCACTCTGGAAGCAATGTTTTTTACAGAACTGTTCAAACTAGATGATTGGAACACTATGGACAATTTTCAGCAAGTTGCAGCAATTGAACTACAGAAATACTCACTTTTCCATAGACAAGGTCTAAAATCATGTTTGAAGCAATGTTTTTAACAGAACTGTTCAAACTAGATGAACATTTTCAGCAAGTTGCAGCAATTGAACTACATAAATAACCACTTTTATATAAACAAGGTCTAAATCATGTTTGATTTGCACTAGAGAAGTAAAAATTTTTTACAGAACTGTTCAAACTAGATGATTGGAACACTATGGACAATTTTCAGCAAGTTGCAGCAATTGAACTACAGAAATACCCACTTTTCCATAGACAAGGTCTAAAATCCTGTTTGATGCACGCTGGATACAATGTTTTTAACATAACTGTTCAAACTAGATGAACATTTTCAGCAAGTTGCAGCAATTGAACTACAGAAATAACCACTTTTCGATAGACAAGGCCTAAAATCATGTTTGATGCACTCTGGAAGCAATGTTTTTTGCAGAACTGTTCAAACTAGATGATTAGGAACAACTGTGGACAATTTTCAGCATTGTTTGCAGCAATTGAACTACAGAAATAACCACTTTTCGATAGACAAGGTCTAAAATCATGTTTGATGCACTCTGGATACAATGTTTTTAACATAACTGTTCAAACTAGATGATTAGGAACAACTGTGGACAATTTTCAGCATTGTTTGCAGCAATTGAACTACAGAAATGACTACTTTTCCATAGACAAGGTCTAAAATCATGTTTGATGCACTCTGGAAGCAATGTTTTTTACAGAACTGTTCAAACTAGATGAAAATTTTCAGCAAGTTGCAGCAATTGAACTACAGAAATAATCACTTTTATATAAACAAGGTCTAAAATCATGTTTGAAGCAATGTTTTTAACAGAACTGTTCAAACTAGATGAACATTTTCAGCAAGTTGCAGCAATTGAACTACAGAAATAACCACTTTTCGATAGACAAGGCCTAAAATCATGTTTGATGCACTCTGGAAGCAATGTTTTTTGCAGAACTGTTCAAACTAGATGATTAGGAACAACTGTGGACAATTTTCAGCATTGTTTGCAGCAATTGAACTACAGAAATAACTACTTTTCCATAGACAAGGTCTAAAATCATGTTTGATGCACTCTGGAAGCAATGTTTTTAACAGAACTGTTCAAACTAGATGAACATTTTCAGCAAGTTGCAGCAATTGAACTACAGAAATAACCACTTTTCGATAGACAAGGTCTAAAATCATGTTTGATGCACTCTGGATACAATGTTTTTAACAGAACTGTTCAAACTAGATGAACATTTTCAGCAAGTTGCAGCAATTGAACTACAAAAATTCCACTTTTATATGAACAAGGTCTAAATCATGTTTGATTTGCACTAGAGAAGTACATTTTTTTACAGAACTGTTCAAACTAGATGATTAGGAACAACTGTGGACAATTTTCAGCATTGTTTGCAGCAATTGAACTACAGAAATAACCACTTTTCGATAGACAAGGTCTAAAATCATGTTTGATGCACTCTGCATACAATGTTTTTAACATAACTGTTCAAACTAGATGAACATTTTCAGCAAGTTGCAGCAATTGAACTACAGAAATAACCACTTTTCGATAGACAAGGTCTAAAATCATGTTTGATGCACTCTGGAAGCAATGTTTTTTACAGAACTGTTCAAACTAGATGATTAGGAACAACTGTGGACAATTTTCAGCATTGTTTGCAGCAATTGAACTACAGAAATAACTACTTTTCCATAGACAAGGTCTAAAATCATGTTTGATGCACTCTGGAAGCAATGTTTTTAACAGAACTGTTCAAACTAGATGAACATTTTCAGCAAGTTGCAGCAATTGAACTACAGAAATAACCACTTTTCGATAGACAAGGTCTAAAATCATGTTTGATGCACTCTGGATACAATGTTTTTAACAGAACTGTTCAAACTAGATGAACATTTTCAGCAAGTTGCAGCAATTGAACTACAAAAATTCCACTTTTATATGAACAAGGTCTAAATCATGTTTGATTTGCACTAGAGAAGTACATTTTTTTACAGAACTGTTCAAACTAGATGATTAGGAACAACTGTGGACAATTTTCAGCATTGTTTGCAGCAATTGAACTACAGAAATAACCACTTTTCCATAGACAAGGTCTAAAATCATGTTAGATGCACTCTGGAAGCAATGTTTTTTACAGAACTGTTCAAACTAGATGAACATTTTCAGCAAGTTGCAGCAATTGAACTACAGAAATAACCACTTTTCGATAGACAAGGTCTACAATCATGTTTGATGCACTCTGGATAAAATGTTTTTAACATAACTGTTCAAACTAGATGAACATTTTCAGCAAGTTGCAGCAATTGAACTACAGAAATAACCACTTTTACATAAACAAGGTCTAAAATCATGTTTGATTTGCACTAGAGAAGTACATTTTTTTTACAGAACTGTTCAAACTAGATGATTAGGAACAACTGTGGACAATTTTCAGCATTGTTTGCAGCAATTGAACTACAGAAATAACCACTTTTCCATAGACAAGGTCTAAAATCCTGTTTGATGCACTCTGGATAAAATGTTTTTAACATAACTGTTCAAACTAGATGCACATTTTCAGCAAGTTGCAGCAATTGAACTACAGAAATAACCACTTTTACATAAACAAGGTCTAAAATCATGTTTGATTTGCACTAGAGAAGTACATTTTTTTTACAGAACTGTTCAAACTAGATGATTAGGAACAACTGTGGACAATTTTCAGCATTGTTTGCAGCAATTGAACTACAGAAATAACCACTTTTCCATAGACAAGGTCTAAAATCCTGTTTGATGCACGCTGGATACAATGTTTTTAACATAACTGTTCAAACTAGATGAACATTTTCAGCAAGTTGCAGCAATTGAACTACAGAAATACCCACTTTTCCATAGACAAGGTCTAAAATCCTGTTTGATGCACGCTGGATACAATGTTTTTAACATAACTGTTCAAACTAGATGATTGGAACACTATGGACAATTTTTAGCAAGTTGCAGCAATTGAACTACAGAAATACCCACTTTTCCATAGACAAGGTCTAAAATCATGTTTGATGCACTCTGGAAGCAATGTTTTTTGCAGAACAGTTCAAACTAGATGATTAGGAACAACTGTGGACAATTTTCAGCATTGTTTGCAGCAATTGAACTACAGAAATAACCACTTTTCGATAGACAAGGTCTAAAATCATGTTTGATTTGCACTAGAGAAGTACATTTTTTTTACAGAACTGTTCAAACTTGATTGGCTGGAACACTATGGACAATTTTCAGCAAGTTGCAGCAATTGAACTACAGAAATAACCACTTTTCGATAGACAAGGCCTAAAATCATGTTTGATGCACTCTGGAAGCAATGTTTTTTGCAGAACTGTTCAAACTAGATGATTAGGAACAACTGTGGACAATTTTCAGCATTGTTTGCAGCAATTGAACTACAGAAATAACCACTTTTCCATAGACAAGGTCTAAAATCATGTTAGATGCACTCTGGAAGCAATGTTTTTTACAGAACTGTTCAAACAAGAGGAACATTTTCAGCAAGTTGCAGCAATTGAAATACAGAAATAACCACTTTTCGATAGACAAGGCCTAAAATCATGTTTGATGCACTCTGGAAGCAATGTTTTTTGCAGAACTGTTCAAACTAGATGATTAGGAACAACTGTGGACAATTTTCAGCATTGTTTGCAGCAATTGAACTACAGAAATAACCACTTTTCCATAGACAAGGTCTAAAATCATGTTAGATGCACTCTGGAAGCAATGTTTTTTACAGAACTGTTTAAACTAGATGATTGGAACACTATGGACAATTTTCAGCAAGTTGCAGCAATTGAACTACAGAAATACCCACTTTTCCATAGACAAGATCTAAAATCATGTTTGAAGCAATGTTTTTAACAGAACTGTTCAAACTAGATGAACATTTTCAGCAAGTTGCAGCAATTGAACTACATAAATAACCACTTTTATATAAACAAGGTCTAAATCATGTTTGATTTGCACTAGAGAAGTACATTTTTTTACAGAACTGTTCAAACTAGATGATTGGAACACTATGGACAATTTTCAGCAAGTTGCAGCAATTGAACTACAGAAATACCCACTTTTCCATAGACAAGGTCTAAAATCCTGTTTGATGCACGCTGGATACAATGTTTTTAACATAACTGTTCAAACTAGATGAACATTTTCAGCAAGTTGCAGCAATTGAACTACAGAAATAACCACTTTTCGATAGACAAGGCCTAAAATCATGTTTGATGCACTCTGGAAGCAATGTTTTTTGCAGAACTGTTCAAACTAGATGATTAGGAACAACTGTGGACAATTTTCAGCATTGTTTGCAGCAATTGAACTACAGAAATAACCACTTTTCCATAGACAAGGTCTAAAATCATGTTTGATTTGCACTAGAGAAGTAATTTTTTTTTTACAGAACTGTTCAAACTTGATTGGCTGGAACACTATGGACAATTTTCAGCAAGTTGCAGCAATTGAACTACAGAAATAACCACTTTTCGATAGACAAGGTCTAAAATCATGTTTGATGCACTCTGGAAGCAATGTTTTTTACAGAACTGTTCAAACTAGATGAACATTTTCAGCAAGTTGCAGCAATTGAACTACAGAAATAACCACTTTTCGATAGACAAGGCCTAAAATCATGTTTGATGCACTCTGGAAGCAATGTTTTTTGCAGAACTGTTCAAACTAGATGATTAGGAACAACTGTGGACATTTTTCAGCATTGTTTGCAGCAATTGAACTACAGAAATAACCACTTTTCCATAGACAAGGTCTAAAATCATGTTAGATGCACTCTGGAAGCAATGTTTTTTACAGAACTGTTCAAACTAGATGAACATTTTCAGCAAGTTGCAGCAATTGAACTACAGAAATAACCACTTTTCGATAGACAAGGCCTAAAATCATGTTTGATGCACTCTGGAAGCAATGTTTTTTGCAGAACTGTTCAAACTAGATGATTAGGAACAACTGTGGACAATTTTCAGCATTGTTTGCAGCAATTGAACTACAGAAATAACCACTTTTCCATAGACAAGGTCTAAAATCATGTTAGATGCACTCTGGAAGCAATGTTTTTTACAGAACTGTTCAAACTAGATGATTGGAACACTATGGACAATTTTCAGCAAGTTGCAGCAATTGAACTACAGAAATACTCACTTTTCCATAGACAAGGTCTAAAATCATGTTTGAAGCAATGTTTTTAACAGAACTGTTCAAACTAGATGAACATTTTCAGCAAGTTGCAGCAATTGAACTACATAAATAACCACTTTTATATAAACAAGGTCTAAATCATGTTTGATTTGCACTAGAGAAGTAAAAATTTTTTACAGAACTGTTCAAACTAGATGATTGGAACACTATGGACAATTTTCAGCAAGTTGCAGCAATTGAACTACAGAAATACCCACTTTTCCATAGACAAGGTCTAAAATCCTGTTTGATGCACGCTGGATACAATGTTTTTAACATAACTGTTCAAACTAGATGAACATTTTCAGCAAGTTGCAGCAATTGAACTACAGAAATAACCACTTTTCGATAGACAAGGCCTAAAATCATGTTTGATGCACTCTGGAAGCAATGTTTTTTGCAGAACTGTTCAAACTAGATGATTAGGAACAACTGTGGACAATTTTCAGCATTGTTTGCAGCAATTGAACTACAGAAATAACCACTTTTCGATAGACAAGGTCTAAAATCATGTTTGATGCACTCTGCATACAATGTTTTTAACATAACTGTTCAAACTAGATGAACATTTTCAGCAAGTTGCAGCAATTGAACTACAGAAATAACCACTTTTCGATAGACAAGGTCTAAAATCATGTTTGATGCACTCTGGAAGCAATGTTTTTTACAGAACTGTTCAAACTAGATGATTAGGAACAACTGTGGACAATTTTCAGCATTGTTTGCAGCAATTGAACTACAGAAATAACTACTTTTCCATAGACAAGGTCTAAAATCATGTTTGATGCACTCTGGAAGCAATGTTTTTAACAGAACTGTTCAAACTAGATGAACATTTTCAGCAAGTTGCAGCAATTGAACTACAGAAATAACCACTTTTCGATAGACAAGGTCTAAAATCATGTTTGATGCACTCTGGATACAATGTTTTTAACAGAACTGTTCAAACTAGATGAACATTTTCAGCAAGTTGCAGCAATTGAACTACAAAAATTCCACTTTTATATGAACAAGGTCTAAATCATGTTTGATTTGCACTAGAGAAGTACATTTTTTTACAGAACTGTTCAAACTAGATGATTAGGAACAACTGTGGACAATTTTCAGCATTGTTTGCAGCAATTGAACTACAGAAATAACCACTTTTCCATAGACAAGGTCTAAAATCATGTTAGATGCACTCTGGAAGCAATGTTTTTTACAGAACTGTTCAAACTAGATGAACATTTTCAGCAAGTTGCAGCAATTGAACTACAGAAATAACCACTTTTCGATAGACAAGGTCTACAATCATGTTTGATGCACTCTGGATAAAATGTTTTTAACATAACTGTTCAAACTAGATGAACATTTTCAGCAAGTTGCAGCAATTGAACTACAGAAATAACCACTTTTACATAAACAAGGTCTAAAATCATGTTTGATTTGCACTAGAGAAGTACATTTTTTTTACAGAACTGTTCAAACTAGATGATTAGGAACAACTGTGGACAATTTTCAGCATTGTTTGCAGCAATTGAACTACAGAAATAACCACTTTTCCATAGACAAGGTCTAAAATCCTGTTTGATGCACTCTGGATAAAATGTTTTTAACATAACTGTTCAAACTAGATGAACATTTTCAGCAAGTTGCAGCAATTGAACTACAGAAATAACCACTTTTACATAAACAAGGTCTAAAATCATGTTTGATTTGCACTAGAGAAGTACATTTTTTTTACAGAACTGTTCAAACTAGATGATTAGGAACAACTGTGGACAATTTTCAGCATTGTTTGCAGCAATTGAACTACAGAAATAACCACTTTTCCATAGACAAGGTCTAAAATCCTGTTTGATGCACGCTGGATACAATGTTTTTAACATAACTGTTCAAACTAGATGAACATTTTCAGCAAGTTGCAGCAATTGAACTACAGAAATACCCACTTTTCCATAGACAAGGTCTAAAATCCTGTTTGATGCACGCTGGATACAATGTTTTTAACATAACTGTTCAAACTAGATGATTGGAACACTATGGACAATTTTTAGCAAGTTGCAGCAATTGAACTACAGAAATACCCACTTTTCCATAGACAAGGTCTAAAATCATGTTTGATGCACTCTGGAAGCAATGTTTTTTGCAGAACAGTTCAAACTAGATGATTAGGAACAACTGTGGACAATTTTCAGCATTGTTTGCAGCAATTGAACTACAGAAATAACCACTTTTCGATAGACAAGGTCTAAAATCATGTTTGATTTGCACTAGAGAAGTAAATTTTTTTTACAGAACTGTTCAAACTTGATTGGCTGGAACACTATGGACAATTTTCAGCAAGTTGCAGCAATTGAACTACAGAAATAACCACTTTTCCATAGACAAGGTCTAAAATCATGTTAGATGCACTCTGGAAGCAATGTTTTTTACAGAACTGTTCAAACTAGATGAACATTTTCAGCAAGTTGCAGCAATTGAAATACAGAAATAACCACTTTTCGATAGACAAGGCCTAAAATCATGTTTGATGCACTCTGGAAGCAATGTTTTTTGCAGAACTGTTCAAACTAGATGATTAGGAACAACTGTGGACAATTTTCAGCATTGTTTGCAGCAATTGAACTACAGAAATAACCACTTTTCCATAGACAAGGTCTAAAATCATGTTAGATGCACTCTGGAAGCAATGTTTTTTACAGAACTGTTTAAACTAGATGATTGGAACACTATGGACAATTTTCAGCAAGTTGCAGCAATTGAACTACAGAAATACCCACTTTTCCATAGACAAGGTCTAAAATCATGTTTGAAGCAATGTTTTTAACAGAACTGTTCAAACTAGATGAACATTTTCAGCAAGTTGCAGCAATTGAACTACATAAATAACCACTTTTATATAAACAAGGTCTAAATCATGTTTGATTTGCACTAGAGAAGTACATTTTTTTACAGAACTGTTCAAACTAGATGATTGGAACACTATGGACAATTTTCAGCAAGTTGCAGCAATTGAACTACAGAAATACCCACTTTTCCATAGACAAGGTCTAAAATCCTGTTTGATGCACGCTGGATACAATGTTTTTAACATAACTGTTCAAACTAGATGAACATTTTCAGCAAGTTGCAGCAATTGAACTACAGAAATAACCACTTTTCGATAGACAAGGCCTAAAATCATGTTTGATGCACTCTGGAAGCAATGTTTTTTGCAGAACTGTTCAAACTAGATGATTAGGAACAACTGTGGACAATTTTCAGCATTGTTTGCAGCAATTGAACTACAGAAATAACCACTTTTCGATAGACAAGGTCTAAAATCATGTTTGATTTGCACTAGAGAAGTAAATTTTTTTTTACAGAACTGTTCAAACTTGATTGGCTGGAACACTATGGACAATTTTCAGCAAGTTGCAGCAATTGAACTACAGAAATAACCACTTTTCGATAGACAAGGTCTAAAATCATGTTTGATGCACTCTGGAAGCAATGTTTTTTACAGAACTGTTCAAACTAGATGAACATTTTCAGCAAGTTGCAGCAATTGAACTACAGAAATAACCACTTTTCGATAGACAAGGCCTAAAATCATGTTTGATGCACTCTGGAAGCAATGTTTTTTGCAGAACTGTTCAAACTAGATGATTAGGAACAACTGTGGACAATTTTCAGCATTGTTTGCAGCAATTGAACTACAGAAATAACCACTTTTCCATAGACAAGGTCTAAAATCATGTTAGATGCACTCTGGAAGCAATGTTTTTTACAGAACTGTTCAAACTAGATGAACATTTTCAGCAAGTTGCAGCAATTGAACTACAGAAATAACCACTTTTCGATAGACAAGGCCTAAAATCATGTTTGATGCACTCTGGAAGCAATGTTTTTTGCAGAACTGTTCAAACTAGATGATTAGGAACAACTGTGGACAATTTTCAGCATTGTTTGCAGCAATTGAACTACAGAAATAACCACTTTTCCATAGACAAGGTCTAAAATCATGTTAGATGCACTCTGGAAGCAATGTTTTTTACAGAACTGTTCAAACTAGATGAACATTTTCAGCAAGTTGCAGCAATTGAACTACAGAAATAACCACTTTTCGATAGACAAGGCCTAAAATCATGTTTGATGCACTCTGGAAGCAATGTTTTTTGCAGAACTGTTCAAACTAGATGATTAGGAACAACTGTGGACAATTTTCAGCATTGTTTGCAGCAATTGAACTACAGAAATAACCACTTTTCCATAGACAAGGTCTAAAATCATGTTAGATGCACTCTGGAAGCAATGTTTTTTACAGAACTGTTCAAACTAGATGATTTGAACACTATGGACAATTTTCAGCAAGTTGCAGCAATTGAACTACAGAAATACTCACTTTTCCATAGACAAGGTCTAAAATCATGTTTGAAGCAATGTTTTTAACAGAACTGTTCAAACTAGATGAACATTTTCAGCAAGTTGCAGCAATTGAACTACATAAATAACCACTTTTATATAAACAAGGTCTAAATCATGTTTGATTTGCACTAGAGAAGTAAAAATTTTTTACAGAACTGTTCAAACTAGATGATTGGAACACTATGGACAATTTTCAGCAAGTTGCAGCAATTGAACTACAGAAATACCCACTTTTCCATAGACAAGGTCTAAAATCCTGTTTGATGCACGCTGGATACAATGTTTTTAACATAACTGTTCAAACTAGATGAACATTTTCAGCAAGTTGCAGCAATTGAACTACAGAAATAACCACTTTTCGATAGACAAGGCCTAAAATCATGTTTGATGCACTCTGGAAGCAATGTTTTTTGCAGAACTGTTCAAACTAGATGATTAGGAACAACTGTGGACAATTTTCAGCATTGTTTGCAGCAATTGAACTACAGAAATAACCACTTTTCGATAGACAAGGTCTAAAATCATGTTTGATGCACTCTGGATACAATGTTTTTAACATAACTGTTCAAACTAGATGATTAGGAACAACTGTGGACAATTTTCAGCATTGTTTGCAGCAATTGAACTACAGAAATGACTACTTTTCCATAGACAAGGTCTAAAATCATGTTTGATGCACTCTGGAAGCAATGTTTTTTGCAGAACTGTTCAAACTAGATGATTAGGAACAACTGTGGACAATTTTCAGCATTGTTTGCAGCAATTGAACTACAGAAATAACCACTTTTCCATAGACAAGGTCTAAAATCATGTTAGATGCACTCTGGAAGCAATGTTTTTTACAGAACTGTTCAAACTAGATGAACATTTTCAGCAAGTTGCAGCAATTGAACTACAGAAATAACCACTTTTCGATAGACAAGGCCTAAAATCATGTTTGATGCACTCTGGAAGCAATGTTTTTTGCAGAACTGTTCAAACTAGATGATTAGGAACAACTGTGGACAATTTTCAGCATTGTTTGCAGCAATTGAACTACAGAAATAACCACTTTTCCATAGACAAGGTCTAAAATCATGTTAGATGCACTCTGGAAGCAATGTTTTTTACAGAACTGTTCAAACTAGATGAACATTTTCAGCAAGTTGCAGCAATTGAACTACAGAAATAACCACTTTTCGATAGACAAGGCCTAAAATCATGTTTGATGCACTCTGGAAGCAATGTTTTTTGCAGAACTGTTCAAACTAGATGATTAGGAACAACTGTGGACAATTTTCAGCATTGTTTGCAGCAATTGAACTACAGAAATAACCACTTTTCCATAGACAAGGTCTAAAATCATGTTAGATGCACTCTGGAAGCAATGTTTTTTACAGAACTGTTCAAACTAGATGATTGGAACACTATGGACAATTTTCAGCAAGTTGCAGCAATTGAACTACAGAAATACTCACTTTTCCATAGACAAGGTCTAAAATCATGTTTGAAGCAATGTTTTTAACAGAACTGTTCAAACTAGATGAACATTTTCAGCAAGTTGCAGCAATTGAACTACATAAATAACCACTTTTATATAAACAAGGTCTAAATCATGTTTGATTTGCACTAGAGAAGTAAAACATTTTTACAGAACTGTTCAAACTAGATGATTGGAACACTATGGACAATTTTCAGCAAGTTGCAGCAATTGAACTACAGAAATACCCACTTTTCCATAGACAAGGTCTAAAATCCTGTTTGATGCACGCTGGATACAATGTTTTTAACATAACTGTTCAAACTAGATGAACATTTTCAGCAAGTTGCAGCAATTGAACTACAGAAATAACCACTTTTCGATAGACAAGGCCTAAAATCATGTTTGATGCACTCTGGAAGCAATGTTTTTTGCAGAACTGTTCAAACTAGATGATTAGGAACAACTGTGGACAATTTTCAGCATTGTTTGCAGCAATTGAACTACAGAAATAACCACTTTTCGATAGACAAGGTCTAAAATCATGTTTGATGCACTCTGGATACAATGTTTTTAACATAACTGTTCAAACTAGATGATTAGGAACAACTGTGGACAATTTTCAGCATTGTTTGCAGCAATTGAACTACAGAAATGACTACTTTTCCATAGACAAGGTCTAAAATCATGTTTGATGCACTCTGGAAGCAATGTTTTTTACAGAACTGTTCAAACTAGATGAAAATTTTCAGCAAGTTGCAGCAATTGAACTACAGAAATAATCACTTTTATATAAACAAGGTCTAAAATCATGTTTGAAGCAATGTTTTTAACAGAACTGTTCAAACTAGATGAACATTTTCAGCAAGTTGCAGCAATTGAACTACAGAAATAACCACTTTTCGATAGACAAGGCCTAAAATCATGTTTGATGCACTCTGGAAGCAATGTTTTTTGCAGAACTGTTCAAACTAGATGATTAGGAACAACTGTGGACAATTTTCAGCATTGTTTGCAGCAATTGAACTACAGAAATAACTACTTTTCCATAGACAAGGTCTAAAATCATGTTTGATGCACTCTGGAAGCAATGTTTTTAACAGAACTGTTCAAACTAGATGAACATTTTCAGCAAGTTGCAGCAATTGAACTACAGAAATAACCACTTTTCGATAGACAAGGTCTAAAATCATGTTTGATGCACTCTGGATACAATGTTTTTAACAGAACTGTTCAAACTAGATGAACATTTTCAGCAAGTTGCAGCAATTGAACTACAAAAATTCCACTTTTATATGAACAAGGTCTAAATCATGTTTGATTTGCACTAGAGAAGTACATTTTTTTACAGAACTGTTCAAACTAGATGATTAGGAACAACTGTGGACAATTTTCAGCATTGTTTGCAGCAATTGAACTACAGAAATAACCACTTTTCGATAGACAAGGTCTAAAATCATGTTTGATGCACTCTGCATACAATGTTTTTAACATAACTGTTCAAACTAGATGAACATTTTCAGCAAGTTGCAACAATTGAACTACAGAAATAACCACTTTTCGATAGACAAGGTCTAAAATCATGTTTGATGCACTCTGGAAGCAATGTTTTTTACAGAACTGTTCAAACTAGATGATTAGGAACAACTGTGGACAATTTTCAGCATTGTTTGCAGCAATTGAACTACAGAAATAACTACTTTTCCATAGACAAGGTCTAAAATCATGTTTGATGCACTCTGGAAGCAATGTTTTTAACAGAACTGTTCAAACTAGATGAACATTTTCAGCAAGTTGCAGCAATTGAACTACAGAAATAACCACTTTTCGATAGACAAGGTCTAAAATCATGTTTGATGCACTCTGGATACAATGTTTTTAACAGAACTGTTCAAACTAGATGAACATTTTCAGCAAGTTGCAGCAATTGAACTACAAAAATTCCACTTTTATATGAACAAGGTCTAAATCATGTTTGATTTGCACTAGAGAAGTACATTTTTTTACAGAACTGTTCAAACTAGATGATTAGGAACAACTGTGGACAATTTTCAGCATTGTTTGCAGCAATTGAACTACAGAAATACTCACTTTTCCATAGACAAGGTCTAAAATCATGTTTGAAGCAATGTTTTTAACAGAACTGTTCAAACTAGATGAACATTTTCAGCAAGTTGCAGCAATTGAACTACATAAATAACCACTTTTATATAAACAAGGTCTAAATCATGTTTGATTTGCACTAGAGAAGTAAATTTTTTTTACAGAACTGTTCAAACTAGATGATTGGAACACTATGGACAATTTTCAGCAAGTTGCAGCAATTGAACTACAGAAATACCCACTTTTCCATAGACAAGGTCTAAAATCCTGTTTGATGCACGCTGGATACAATGTTTTTAACATAACTGTTCAAACTAGATGAACATTTTCAGCAAGTTGCAGCAATTGAACTACAGAAATAACCACTTTTCGATAGACAAGGCCTAAAATCATGTTTGATGCACTCTGGAAGCAATGTTTTTTGCAGAACTGTTCAAACTAGATGATTAGGAACAACTGTGGACAATTTTCAGCATTGTTTGCAGCAATTGAACTACAGAAATAACCACTTTTCGATAGACAAGGTCTAAAATCATGTTTGATGCACTCTGGATACAATGTTTTTAACATAACTGTTCAAACTAGATGATTAGGAACAACTGTGGACAATTTTCAGCATTGTTTGCAGCAATTGAACTACAGAAATGACTACTTTTCCATAGACAAGGTCTAAAATCATGTTTGATGCACTCTGGAAGCAATGTTTTTTACAGAACTGTTCAAACTAGATGAAAATTTTCAGCAAGTTGCAGCAATTGAACTACAGAAATAATCACTTTTATATAAACAAGGTCTAAAATCATGTTTGAAGCAATGTTTTTAACAGAACTGTTCAAACTAGATGAACATTTTCAGCAAGTTGCAGCAATTGAACTACAGAAATAACCACTTTTCGATAGACAAGGCCTAAAATCATGTTTGATGCACTCTGGAAGCAATGTTTTTTGCAGAACTGTTCAAACTAGATGATTAGGAACAACTGTGGACAATTTTCAGCATTGTTTGCAGCAATTGAACTACAGAAATAACTACTTTTCCATAGACAAGGTCTAAAATCATGTTTGATGCACTCTGGAAGCAATGTTTTTAACAGAACTGTTCAAACTAGATGAACATTTTCAGCAAGTTGCAGCAATTGAACTACAGAAATAACCACTTTTCGATAGACAAGGTCTAAAATCATGTTTGATGCACTCTGGATACAATGTTTTTAACAGAACTGTTCAAACTAGATGAACATTTTCAGCAAGTTGCAGCAATTGAACTACAAAAATTCCACTTTTATATGAACAAGGTCTAAATCATGTTTGATTTGCACTAGAGAAGTACATTTTTTTACAGAACTGTTCAAACTAGATGATTAGGAACAACTGTGGACAATTTTCAGCATTGTTTGCAGCAATTGAACTACAGAAATAACCACTTTTCGATAGACAAGGTCTAAAATCATGTTTGATGCACTCTGCATACAATGTTTTTAACATAACTGTTCAAACTAGATGAACATTTTCAGCAAGTTGCAGCAATTGAACTACAGAAATAACCACTTTTCGATAGACAAGGTCTAAAATCATGTTTGATGCACTCTGGAAGCAATGTTTTTTACAGAACTGTTCAAACTAGATGATTAGGAACAACTGTGGACAATTTTCAGCATTGTTTGCAGCAATTGAACTACAGAAATAACTACTTTTCCATAGACAAGGTCTAAAATCATGTTTGATGCACTCTGGAAGCAATGTTTTTAAAAGAACTGTTCAAACTAGATGAACATTTTCAGCAAGTTGCAGCAATTGAACTACAGAAATAACCACTTTTCGATAGACAAGGTCTAAAATCATGTTTGATGCACTCTGGATACAATGTTTTTAACAGAGCTGTTCAAACTAGATGAACATTTTCAGCAAGTTGCAGCAATTGAACTACAAAAATTCCACTTTTATATGAACAAGGTCTAAATCATGTTTGATTTGCACTAGAGAAGTACATTTTTTTACAGAACTGTTCAAACTAGATGATTAGGAACAACTGTGGACAATTTTCAGCATTGTTTGCAGCAATTGAACTACAGAAATAACCACTTTTCGATAGACAAGGTCTAAAATCATGTTTGATGCACTCTGCATACAATGTTTTTAACATAACTGTTCAAACTAGATGAACATTTTCAGCAAGTTGCTGCAATTGAACTACAGAAATAACCACTTTTCGATAGACAAGGTCTAAAATCATGTTTGATGCACTCTGGAAGCAATGTTTTTTACAGAACTGTTCAAACTAGATGATTAGGAACAACTGTGGACAATTTTCAGCATTGTTTGCAGCAATTGAACTACAGAAATAACTACTTTTCCATAGACAAGGTCTAAAATCATGTTTGATGCACTCTGGAAGCAATGTTTTTAACAGAACTGTTCAAACTAGATGAACATTTTCAGCAAGTTGCAGCAATTGAACTACAGAAATAACCACTTTTCGATAGACAAGGTCTAAAATCATGTTTGATGCACTCTGGATACAATGTTTTTAACAGAACTGTTCAAACTAGATGAACATTTTCAGCAAGTTGCAGCAATTGAACTACAAAAATTCCACTTTTATATGAACAAGGTCTAAATCATGTTTGATTTGCACTAGAGAAGTACATTTTTTTACAGAACTGTTCAAACTAGATGATTAGGAACAACTGTGGACAATTTTCAGCATTGTTTGCAGCAATTGATCTACAGAAATAACCACTTTTCCATAGACAAGGTCTAAAATCATGTTAGATGCACTCTGGAAGCAATGTTTTTTACAGAACTGTTCAAACTAGATGATTGGAACACTATGGACAATTTTCAGCAAGTTGCAGCAATTGAACTACAGAAATACTCACTTTTCCATAGACAAGGTCTAAAATCATGTTTGAAGCAATGTTTTTAACAGAACTGTTCAAACTAGATGAACATTTTCAGCAAGTTGCAGCAATTGAACTACATAAATAACCACTTTTATATAAACAAGGTCTAAATCATGTTTGATTTGCACTAGAGAAGTAAAATTTTTTTACAGAACTGTTCAAACTAGATGATTGGAACACTATGGACAATTTTCAGCAAGTTGCAGCAATTGAACTACAGAAATACCCACTTTTCCATAGACAAGGTCTAAAATCCTGTTTGATGCACGCTGGATACAATGTTTTTAACATAACTGTTCAAACTAGATGAACATTTTCAGCAAGTTGCAGCAATTGAACTACAGAAATAACCACTTTTCGATAGACAAGGCCTAAAATCATGTTTGATGCACTCTGGAAGCAATGTTTTTTGCAGAACTGTTCAAACTAGATGATTAGGAACAACTGTGGACAATTTTCAGCATTGTTTGCAGCAATTGAACTACAGAAATAACCACTTTTCGATAGACAAGGTCTAAAATCATGTTTGATGCACTCTGGATACAATGTTTTTAACATAACTGTTCAAACTAGATGATTAGGAACAACTGTGGACAATTTTCAGCATTGTTTGCAGCAATTGAACTACAGAAATGACTACTTTTCCATAGACAAGGTCTAAAATCATGTTTGATGCACTCTGGAAGCAATGTTTTTTACAGAACTGTTCAAACTAGATGAAAATTTTCAGCAAGTTGCAGCAATTGAACTACAGAAATAATCACTTTTATATAAACAAGGTCTAAAATCATGTTTGAAGCAATGTTTTTAACAGAACTGTTCAAACTAGATGAACATTTTCAGCAAGTTGCAGCAATTGAACTACAGAAATAACCACTTTTCGATAGACAAGGCCTAAAATCATGTTTGATGCACTCTGGAAGCAATGTTTTTTGCAGAACTGTTCAAACTAGATGATTAGGAACAACTGTGGACAATTTTCAGCATTGTTTGCAGCAATTGAACTACAGAAATAACTACTTTTCCATAGACAAGGTCTAAAATCATGTTTGATGCACTCTGGAAGCAATGTTTTTAACAGAACTGTTCAAACTAGATGAACATTTTCAGCAAGTTGCAGCAATTGAACTACAGAAATAACCACTTTTCGATAGACAAGGTCTAAAATCATGTTTGATGCACTCTGGATACAATGTTTTTAACAGAACTGTTCAAACTAGATGAACATTTTCAGCAAGTTGCAGCAATTGAACTACAAAAATTCCACTTTTATATGAACAAGATCTAAATCATGTTTGATTTGCACTAGAGAAGTAAAATTTTTTACAGAACTGTTCAAACTAGATGATTAGGAACAACTGTGGACAATTTTCAGCATTGTTTGCAGCAATTGAACTACAGAAATAACCACTTTTCGATAGACAAGGTCTAAAATCATGTTTGATGCACTCTGCATACAATGTTTTTAACATAACTGTTCAAACTAGATGAACATTTTCAGCAAGTTGCAGCAATTGAACTACAGAAATAACCACTTTTCGATAGACAAGGTCTAAAATCATGTTTGATGCACTCTGGAAGCAATGTTTTTTACAGAACTGTTCAAACTAGATGATTAGGAACAACTGTGGACAATTTTCAGCATTGTTTGCAGCAATTGAACTACAGAAATAACTACTTTTCCATAGACAAGGTCTAAAATCATGTTTGATGCACTCTGGAAGCAATGTTTTTAACAGAACTGTTCAAACTAGATGAACATTTTCAGCAAGTTGCAGCAATTGAACTACAGAAATAACCACTTTTCGATAGACAAGGTCTAAAATCATGTTTGATGCACTCTGGATACAATGTTTTTAACAGAACTGTTCAAACTAGATGAACATTTTCAGCAAGTTGCAGCAATTGAACTACAAAAATTCCACTTTTATATGAACAAGGTCTAAATCATGTTTGATTTGCACTAGAGAAGTACATTTTTTTACAGAACTGTTCAAACTAGATGATTAGGAACAACTGTGGACAATTTTCAGCATTGTTTGCAGCAATTGAACTACAGAAATAACCACTTTTCCATAGACAAGGTCTAAAATCATGTTAGATGCACTCTGGAAGCAATGTTTTTTACAGAACTGTTCAAACTAGATGATTGGAACACTATGGACAATTTTCAGCAAGTTGCAGCAATTGAACTACAGAAATACTCACTTTTCCATAGACAAGGTCTAAAATCATGTTTGAAGCAATGTTTTTAACAGAACTGTTCAAACTAGATGAACATTTTCAGCAAGTTGCAGCAATTGAACTACATAAATAACCACTTTTATATAAACAAGGTCTAAATCATGTTTGATTTGCACTAGAGAAGTAAAAATTTTTTACAGAACTGTTCAAACTAGATGATTGGAACACTATGGACAATTTTCAGCAAGTTGCAGCAATTGAACTACAGAAATACCCACTTTTCCATAGACAAGGTCTAAAATCCTGTTTGATGCACGCTGGATACAATGTTTTTAACATAACTGTTCAAACTAGATGAACATTTTCAGCAAGTTGCAGCAATTGAACTACAGAAATAACCACTTTTCGATAGACAAGGCCTAAAATCATGTTTGATGCACTCTGGAAGCAATGTTTTTTGCAGAACTGTTCAAACTAGATGATTAGGAACAACTGTGGACAATTTTCAGCATTGTTTGCAGCAATTGAACTACAGAAATAACCACTTTTCGATAGACAAGGTCTAAAATCATGTTTGATGCACTCTGGATACAATGTTTTTAACATAACTGTTCAAACTAGATGATTAGGAACAACTGTGGACAATTTTCAGCATTGTTTGCAGCAATTGAACTACAGAAATGACTACTTTTCCATAGACAAGGTCTAAAATCATGTTTGATGCACTCTGGAAGCAATGTTTTTTACAGAACTGTTCAAACTAGATGAAAATTTTCAGCAAGTTGCAGCAATTGAACTACAGAAATAATCACTTTTATATAAACAAGGTCTAAAATCATGTTTGAAGCAATGTTTTTAACAGAACTGTTCAAACTAGATGAACATTTTCAGCAAGTTGCAGCAATTGAACTACAGAAATAACCACTTTTCGATAGACAAGGCCTAAAATCATTTTTGATGCACTCTGGAAGCAATGTTTTTTGCAGAACTGTTCAAACTAGATGATTAGGAACAACTGTGGACAATTTTCAGCATTGTTTGCAGCAATTGAACTACAGAAATAACTACTTTTCCATAGACAAGGTCTAAAATCATGTTTGATGCACTCTGGAAGCAATGTTTTTAACAGAACTGTTCAAACTAGATGAACATTTTCAGCAAGTTGCAGCAATTGAACTACAGAAATAACCACTTTTCGATAGACAAGGTCTAAAATCATGTTTGATGCACTCTGGATACAATGTTTTTAACAGAACTGTTCAAACTAGATGAACATTTTCAGCAAGTTGCAGCAATTGAACTACAAAAATTCCACTTTTATATGAACAAGGTCTAAATCATGTTTGATTTGCACTAGAGAAGTAAAATTTTTTACAGAACTGTTCAAACTAGATGATTAGGAACAACTGTGGACAATTTTCAGCATTGTTTGCAGCAATTGAACTACAGAAATAACCACTTTTCGATAGACAAGGTCTAAAATCATGTTTGATGCACTCTGCATACAATGTTTTTAACATAACTGTTCAAACTAGATGAACATTTTCAGCAAGTTGCAGCAATTGAACTACAGAAATAACCACTTTTCGATAGACAAGGTCTAAAATCATGTTTGATGCACTCTGGAAGCAATGTTTTTTACAGAACTGTTCAAACTAGATGATTAGGAACAACTGTGGACAATTTTCAGCATTGTTTGCAGCAATTGAACTACAGAAATAACTACTTTTCCATAGACAAGGTCTAAAATCATGTTTGATGCACTCTGGAAGCAATGTTTTTAACAGAACTGTTCAAACTAGATGAACATTTTCAGCAAGTTGCAGCAATTGAACTACAGAAATAACCACTTTTCGATAGACAAGGTCTAAAATCATGTTTGATGCACTCTGGATACAATGTTTTTAACAGAACTGTTCAAACTAGATGAACATTTTCAGCAAGTTGCAGCAATTGAACTACAAAAATTCCACTTTTATATGAACAAGGTCTAAATCATGTTTGATTTGCACTAGAGAAGTACATTTTTTTACAGAACTGTTCAAACTAGATGATTAGGAACAACTGTGGACAATTTTCAGCATTGTTTGCAGCAATTGAACTACAGAAATAACCACTTTTCCATAGACAAGGTCTAAAATCATGTTAGATGCACTCTGGAAGCAATGTTTTTTACAGAACTGTTCAAACTAGATGATTGGAACACTATGGACAATTTTCAGCAAGTTGCAGCAATTGAACTACAGAAATACTCACTTTTCCATAGACAAGGTCTAAAATCATGTTTGAAGCAATGTTTTTAACAGAACTGTTCAAACTAGATGAACATTTTCAGCAAGTTGCAGCAATTGAACTACATAAATAACCACTTTTATATAAACAAGGTCTAAATCATGTTTGATTTGCACTAGAGAAGTAAAATTTTTTTACAGAACTGTTCAAACTAGATGATTGGAACACTATGGACAATTTTCAGCAAGTTGCAGCAATTGAACTACAGAAATACCCACTTTTCCATAGACAAGGTCTAAAATCCTGTTTGATGCACGCTGGATACAATGTTTTTAACATAACTGTTCAAACTAGATGAACATTTTCAGCAAGTTGCAGCAATTGAACTACAGAAATAACCACTTTTCGATAGACAAGGCCTAAAATCATGTTTGATGCACTCTGGAAGCAATGTTTTTTGCAGAACTGTTCAAACTAGATGATTAGGAACAACTGTGGACAATTTTCAGCATTGTTTGCAGCAATTGAACTACAGAAATAACCACTTTTCGATAGACAAGGTCTAAAATCATGTTTGATGCACTCTGGATACAATGTTTTTAACATAACTGTTCAAACTAGATGATTAGGAACAACTGTGGACAATTTTCAGCATTGTTTGCAGCAATTGAACTACAGAAATGACTACTTTTCCATAGACAAGGTCTAAAATCATGTTTGATGCACTCTGGAAGCAATGTTTTTTACAGAACTGTTCAAACTAGATGAAAATTTTCAGCAAGTTGCAGCAATTGAACTACAGAAATAATCACTTTTATATAAACAAGGTCTAAAATCATGTTTGAAGCAATGTTTTTAACAGAACTGTTCAAACTAGATGAACATTTTCAGCAAGTTGCAGCAATTGAACTACAGAAATAACCACTTTTCGATAGACAAGGCCTAAAATCATGTTTGATGCACTCTGGAAGCAATGTTTTTTGCAGAACTGTTCAAACTAGATGATTAGGAACAACTGTGGACAATTTTCAGCATTGTTTGCAGCAATTGAACTACAGAAATAACTACTTTTCCATAGACAAGGTCTAAAATCATGTTTGATGCACTCTGGAAGCAATGTTTTTAACAGAACTGTTCAAACTAGATGAACATTTTCAGCAAGTTGCAGCAATTGAACTACAGAAATAACCACTTTTCGATAGACAAGGTCTAAAATCATGTTTGATGCACTCTGGATACAATGTTTTTAACAGAACTGTTCAAACTAGATGAACATTTTCAGCAAGTTGCAGCAATTGAACTACAAAAATTCCACTTTTATATGAACAAGGTCTAAATCATGTTTGATTTGCACTAGAGAAGTACATTTTTTTACAGAACTGTTCAAACTAGATGATTAGGAACAACTGTGGACAATTTTCAGCATTGTTTGCAGCAATTGAACTACAGAAATAACCACTTTTCGATAGACAAGGTCTAAAATCATGTTTGATGCACTCTGCATACAATGTTTTTAACATAACTGTTCAAACTAGATGAACATTTTCAGCAAGTTGCAGCATTTGAACTACAGAAATAACCACTTTTCGATAGACAAGGTCTAAAATCATGTTTGATGCACTCTGGAAGCAATGTTTTTTACAGAACTGTTCAAACTAGATGATTAGGAACAACTGTGGACAATTTTCAGCATTGTTTGCAGCAATTGAACTACAGAAATAACCACTTTTCCATAGACAAGGTCTAAAATCATGTTTGAAGCAATGTTTTTAACAGAACTGTTCAAACTAGATGAACATTTTCAGCAAGTTGCAGCAATTGAACTACAGAAATACCCACTTTTCCATAGACAAGGTCTAAAATCCTGTTTGATGCACTCTGGATACAATGTTTTTAACATAACTATTCAAACTAGATGAACATTTTCAGCAAGTTGCAGCAATTGAACTACAGAAATAACCACTTTTCGATAGACAAGGTCTAAAATAATGTTTGATGCACTCTGGAAGCAATGTTTTTTGCAGAACTGTTCAAACTAGATGATTGGAACACTATGGACAATTTTCAGCAAGTTGCTGCAATTGAACTACAGAAATAACCACTTTTCGATAGACAAGGTCTAAAATCATGTTTGATGCACTCTGGATACAATGTTTTTAACATAACTGTTCAAACTAGATGAACATTTTCAGCAAGTTCAGCAATTGAACTACAGAAATAACCACTTTCCGATAGACAAGGTCTAAAATCATGTTTGATGCACTCTGGATACAATGTTTTTAACATAACTGTTCAAACTAGATGATTAGGAACAACTGGACAATTTTCAGCATTGTTTGCAGCAATTGAACTACAGAAATAACCACTTTTCCATAGACAAGGTCTAAAATCATGTTTGATGCACTCTGGAAGCAATGTTTTTAACAGAACTGTTCAAACTAGATGAACATTTTCAGCAAGTTGCAGCAATTGAACTACAGAAATACCCACTTTTCCATAGACAAGGTCTAAAATCCTGTTTGATGCACTCTGGTTACAATGTTTTTAACATAACTGTTCAAACTAGATGAACATTTTCAGCAAGTTGCAGCAATTGAACTACAGAAATAACCACTTTTCGATAGACAAGGTCTAAAATAATGTTTGATGCACTCTGGAAGCAATGTTTTTTGCAGAACTGTTCAAACTAGATGATTGGAACACTATGGACAATTTTCAGCAAGTTGCTGCAATTGAACTACAGAAATAACCACTTTTCGATAGACAAGGTCTAAAATCATGTTTGATGCACTCTGGATACAATGTTTTTAACAGAACTGTTCAAACTAGATGAACATTTTCAGCAAGTTGCAGCAATTGAACTACAGAAATACCCACTTTTCCATAGACAAGGTCTAAAATCCTGTTTGATGCACTCTGGATACAATGTTTTTAACAGAACTGTTCAAACTAGATGAACATTTTCAGCAAGTTGCAGCAATTGAACTACAAAAATTCCACTTTTATATGAACAAGGTCTAAATCATGTTTGATTTGCACTAGAGAAGTAAATTTTTTTACAGAACTGTTCAAACTAGATGATTAGGAACAACTGTGGACAATTTTCAGCATTGTTTGCAGCAATTGAACTACAGAAATAACCACTTTTCGATAGACAAGGTCTAAAATCATGTTTGATGCACTCTGCATACAATGTTTTTAACATAACTGTTCAAACTAGATGAACATTTTAAGCAAGTTGCAGCAATTGAACTACAGAAATAACCACTTTTCGATAGACAAGGTCTAAAATCATGTTTGATGCACTCTGGAAGCAATGTTTTTTACAGAACTGTTCAAACTAGATGATTAGGAACAACTGTGGACAATTTTCAGCATTGTTTGCAGCAATTGAACTACAGAAATAACCACTTTTCCATAGACAAGGTCTAAAATCATGTTTGAAGCAATGTTTTTAACAGAACTGTTCAAACTAGATGAACATTTTCAGCAAGTTGCAGCAATTGAACTACAGAAATACCCACTTTTCCATAGACAAGGTCTAAAATCCTGTTTGATGCACTCTGGATACAATGTTTTTAACATAACTATTCAAACTAGATGAACATTTTCAGCAAGTTGCAGCAATTGAACTACAGAAATAACCACTTTTCGATAGACAAGGTCTAAAATCATGTTTGATGCACTCTGGATACAATGTTTTTAACATAACTGTTCAAACTAGATGATTAGGAACAACTGTGGACAATTTTCAGCATTGTTTGCAGCAATTGAACTACAGAAATAACTACTTTTCCATAGACAAGGTCTAAAATCATGTTTGATGCACTCTGGAAGCAATGTTTTTTACATAACTGTTCAAACTAGATGAAAATTTTCAGCAAGTTGCAGCAATTGAACTACAGAAATGATCACTTTTATATAAACAAGGTCTAAATCATGTTTGATTTGCACTAGAGAAGTACATTTTTTTACAGAACTGTTCAAACTAGATGATTAGGAACAACTGGACAATTTTCAGCATTGTTTGCAGCAATTGAACTACAGAAATAACCACTTTTCCATAGACAAGGTCTAAAATCATGTTTGATGCACTCTGGAAGCAATGTTTTTAACATAACTGTTCAAACTAGATGAACATTTTCAGCAAGTTGCAGCAATTGAACTACAGAAATACCCACTTTTCCATAGACAAGGTCTAAAATCCTGTTTGATGCACGCTGGATACAATGTTTTTAACATAACTGTTCAAACTAGATGATTGGAACACTATGGACAATTTTTAGCAAGTTGCAGCAATTGAACTACAGAAATACCCACTTTTCCATAGACAAGGTCTAAAATCATGTTTGATGCACTCTGGAAGCAATGTTTTTTGCAGAACTGTTCAAACTAGATGATTAGGAACAACTGTGGACAATTTTCAGCATTGTTTGCAGCAATTGAACTACAGAAATAACCACTTTTCGATAGACAAGGTCTAAAATCATGTTTGATTTGCACTAGAGAAGTACATTTTTTTTTACAGAACTGTTCAAACTTGATTGGCTGGAACACTATGGACAATTTTCAGCAAGTTGCAGCAATTGAACTACAGAAATAACCACTTTTCGATAGACAAGGTCTAAAATCATGTTTGATGCACTCTGGAAGCAATGTTTTTTACAGAACTGTTCAAACTAGATGAACATTTTCAGCAAGTTGCAGCAATTGAACTACAGAAATAACCACTTTTCGATAGACAAGGCCTAAAATCATGTTTGATGCACTCTGGAAGCAATGTTTTTTGCAGAACTGTTCAAACTAGATGATTAGGAACAACTGTGGACAATTTTCAGCATTGTTTGCAGCAATTGAACTACAGAAATAACCACTTTTCCATAGACAAGGTCTAAAATCATGTTAGATGCACTCTGGAAGCAATGTTTTTTACAGAACTGTTCAAACTAGATGAACATTTTCAGCAAGTTGCAGCAATTGAACTACAGAAATAACCACTTTTCGATAGACAAGGCCTAAAATCATGTTTGATGCACTCTGGAAGCAATGTTTTTTACAGAACTGTTCAAACTAGATGATTGGAACACTATGGACAATTTTCAGCAAGTTGCAGCAATTGAACTACAGAAATACCCACTTTTCCATAGACAAGGTCTAAAATCATGTTTGAAGCAATGTTTTTAACAGAACTGTTCAAACTAGATGAACATTTTCAGCAAGTTGCAGCAATTGATCTACATAAATAACCACTTTTATATAAACAAGGTCTAAATCATGTTTGATTTGCACTAGAGAAGTAAAAAATTTTTACAGAACTGTTCAAACTAGATGATTGGAACACTATGGACAATTTTCAGCAAGTTGCAGCAATTGAACTACAGAAATACCCACTTTTCCATAGACAAGGTCTAAAATCCTGTTTGATGCACGCTGGATACAATGTTTTTAACATAACTGTTCAAACTAGATGAACATTTTCAGCAAGTTGCAGCAATTGAACTACAGAAATAATCACTTTTATATAAACAAGGTCTAAAATCATGTTTGAAGCAATGTTTTTAACAGAACTGTTCAAACTAGATGAATATTTTCAGCAAGTTGCAGCAATTGAACTACAGAAATAACCACTTTTCGATAGACAAGGCCTAAAATCATGTTTGATGCACTCTGGAAGCAATGTTTTTTGCAGAACTGTTCAAACTAGATGATTAGGAACAACTGTGGACAATTTTCAGCATTGTTTGCAGCAATTGAACTACAGAAATAACCACGTTTCGATAGACAAGGTCTAAAATCATGTTTGATGCACTCTGGAAGCAATGTTTTTTACAGAACTGTTCAAACTAGATGATTGGAACACTATGGACAATTTTCAGCAAGTTGCAGCAATTGAACTACAGAAATACCCACTTTTCCATAGACAAGGTCTAAAATCATGTTTGAAGCAATGTTTTTAACAGAACTGTTCAAACTAGATGAACATTTTCAGCAAGTTGCAGCAATTGAACTACATAAATAACCACTTTTATATAAACAAGGTCTAAATCATGTTTGATTTGGACTAGAGAAGTAATTTTTTTTTACAGAACTGTTCAAACTAGATGATTGGAACACTATGGACAATTTTCAGCAAGTTGCAGCAATTGAACAACAGAAATACCCACTTTTCCATAGACAAGGTCTAAAATCCTGTTTGATGCACGCTGGATACAATGTTTTTAACATAACTGTTCAAACTAGATGAAAATTTTCAGCAAGTTGCAGCAATTGAACTACAGAAATAATCACTTTTATATAAACAAGGTCTAAAATCATGTTTGAAGCAATGTTTTTAACAGAACTGTTCAAACTAGATGAACATTTTCAGCAAGTTGCAGCAATTGAACTACAGAAATAACCACTTTTCGATAGACAAGGCCTAAAATCATGTTTGATGCACTCTGGAAGCAATGTTTTTTGCAGAACTGTTCAAACTAGATGATTAGGAACAACTGTGGACAATTTTCAGCATTGTTTGCAGCAATTGAACTACAGAAATAACCACGTTTCGATAGACAAGGTCTAAAATCATGTTTGATGCACTCTGGAAGCAATGTTTTTTACAGAACTGTTCAAACTAGATGAACATTTTCAGCAAGTTGCAGCAATTGAACTACAGAAATAACCACTTTTCGATAGACAAGGTCTAAAATCATGTTTGATGCACTCTGGAAGCAATGTTTTTTACAGAACTGTTCAAACTAGATGATTAGGAACAACTGTGGACAATTTTCAGCATTGTTTGCAGCAATTGAACTACAGAAATAACCACTTTTCCATAGACAATGTCTAAAATCATGTTTGAAGCACTCTGGAAGCAATGTTTTTTACAGAACTGTTCAAACTAGATGATTGGAACACTATGGACAATTTTCAGCAAGTTGCAGCAATTGAACTACAGAAATACCCACTTTTCCATAGACAAGGTCTAAAATCATGTTTGAAGCAATGTTTTTAACAGAACTGTTCAAACTAGATGAACATTTTCAGCAAGTTGCAGCAATTGATCTACATAAATAACCACTTTTATATAAACAAGGTCTAAATCATGTTTGATTTGCACTAGAGAAGTAAAATTTTTTTACAGAACTGTTCAAACTAGATGATTGGAACACTATGGACAATTTTCAGCAAGTTGCAGCAATTGAACTACAGAAATACCCACTTTTCCATAGACAAGGTCTAAAATCCTGTTTGATGCACGCTGGATACAATGTTTTTAACATAACTGTTCAAACTAGATGAACATTTTCAGCAAGTTGCAGCAATTGAACTACAGAAATAATCACTTTTATATAAACAAGGTCTAAAATCATGTTTGAAGCAATGTTTTTAACAGAACTGTTCAAACTAGATGAACATTTTCAGCAAGTTGCAGCAATTGAACTACAGAAATAACCACTTTTCGATAGACAAGGCCTAAAATCATGTTTGATGCACTCTGGAAGCAATGTTTTTTGCAGAACTGTTCAAACTAGATGATTAGGAACAACTGTGGACAATTTTCAGCATTGTTTGCAGCAATTGAACTACAGAAATAACCACGTTTCGATAGACAAGGTCTAAAATCATGTTTGATGCACTCTGGAAGCAATGTTTTTTACAGAACTGTTCAAACTAGATGATTAGGAACAACTGTGGACAATTTTCAGCATTGTTTGCAGCAATTGAACTACAGAAATAACTACTTTTCCATAGACAAGGTCTAAAATCATGTTTGATGCACTCTGGAAGCAATGTTTTTAACAGAACTGTTCAAACTAGATGAACATTTTCAGCAAGTTGCAGCAATTGAACTACAGAAATAACCACTTTTCGATAGACAAGGTCTAAAATCATGTTTGATGCACTCTGGATACAATGTTTTTAACAGAACTGTTCAAACTAGATGAACATTTTCAGCAAGTTGCAGCAATTGAACTACAAAAATTCCACTTTTATATGAACAAGGTCTAAATCATGTTTGATTTGCACTAGAGAAGTACATTTTTTTACAGAACTGTTCAAACTAGATGATTAGGAACAACTGTGGACAATTTTCAGCATTGTTTGCAGCAATTGAACTACAGAAATAACCACTTTTCGATAGACAAGGTCTAAAATCATGTTTGATGCACTCTGCATACAATGTTTTTAACATAACTGTTCAAACTAGATGAACATTTTCAGCAAGTTGCAGCAATTGAACTACAGAAATAACCACTTTTCGATAGACAAGGTCTAAAATCATGTTTGATGCACTCTGGAAGCAATGTTTTTTACAGAACTGTTCAAACTAGATGATTAGGAACAACTGTGGACAATTTTCAGCATTGTTTGCAGCAATTGAACTACAGAAATAACCACTTTTCCATAGACAAGGTCTAAAATCATGTTTGAAGCAATGTTTTTAACAGAACTGTTCAAACTAGATGAACATTTTCAGCAAGTTGCAGCAATTGAACTACAGAAATACCCACTTTTCCATAGACAAGGTCTAAAATCCTGTTTGATGCACTCTGGATACAATGTTTTTAACATAACTATTCAAACTAGATGAACATTTTCAGCAAGTTGCAGCAATTGAACTACAGAAATAACCACTTTTCGATAGACAAGGTCTAAAATAATGTTTGATGCACTCTGGAAGCAATGTTTTTTGCAGAACTGTGCAAACTAGATGATTGGAACACTATGGACAATTTTCAGCAAGTTGCTGCAATTGAACTACAGAAATAACCACTTTTCGATAGACAAGGTCTAAAATCATGTTTGATGCACTCTGGATACAATTTTTTTAACATAACTGTTCAAACTAGATGAACATTTTCAGCAAGTTCAGCAATTGAACTACAGAAATAACCACTTTCCGATAGACAAGGTCTAAAATCATGTTTGATGCACTCTGGATACAATGTTTTTAACATAACTGTTCAAACTAGATGATTAGGAACAACTGTGGACAATTTTCAGCATTGTTTGCAGCAATTGAACTACAGAAATAACTACTTTTCCATAGACAAGGTCTAAAATCATGTTTGATGCAATCTGGAAGCAATGTTTTTTACATAACTGTTCAAACTAGATGAACATTTTCAGCAAGTTGCAGCAATTGAACTACAGAAATTATCACTTTTATATAAACAAGGTCTAAATCATGTTTGATTTGCACTAGAGAAGTACATTTTTTTACAGAACTGTTCAAACTAGATGATTAGGAACAACTGGACAATTTTCAGCATTGTTTGCAGCAATTGAACTACAGAAATAACCACTTTTCCATAGACAAGGTCTAAAATCATGTTTGATGCACTCTGGAAGCAATGTTTTTAACAGAACTGTTCAAACTAGATGAACATTTTCAGCAAGTTGCAGCAATTGAACTACAGAAATACCCACTTTTCCATAGACAAGGTCTAAAATCCTGTTTGATGCACTCTGGTTACAATGTTTTTAACATAACTGTTCAAACTAGATGAACATTTTCAGCAAGTTGCAGCAATTGAACTACAGAAATAACCACTTTTCGATAGACAAGGTCTAAAATAATGTTTGATGCACTCTGGAAGCAATGTTTTTTGCAGAACTGTTCAAACTAGATGATTGGAACACTATGGACAATTTTCAGCAAGTTGCTGCAATTGAACTACAGAAATAACCACTTTTCGATAGACAAGGTCTAAAATCATGTTTGATGCACTCTGGATACAATGTTTTTAACAGAACTGTTCAAACTAGATGAACATTTTCAGCAAGTTGCAGCAATTGAACTACAGAAATACCCACTTTTCCATAGACAAGGTCTAAAATCCTGTTTGATGCACTCTGGATACAATGTTTTTAACAGAACTGTTCAAACTAGATGAACATTTTCAGCAAGTTGCAGCAATTGAACTACAAAAATTCCACTTTTATATGAACAAGGTCTAAATCATGTTTGATTTGCACTAGAGAAGTACATTTTTTTACAGAACTGTTCAAACTAGATGATTAGGAACAACTGTGGACAATTTTCAGCATTGTTTGCAGCAATTGAACTACAGAAATAACCACTTTTCGATAGACAAGGTCTAAAATCATGTTTGATGCACTCTGCATACAATGTTTTTAACATAACTGTTCAAACTAGATGAACATTTTCAGCAAGTTGCAGCAATTGAACTACAGAAATAACCACTTTTCGATAGACAAGGTCTAAAATCATGTTTGATGCACTCTGGAAGCAATGTTTTTTACAGAACTGTTCAAACTAGATGATTAGGAACAACTGTGGACAATTTTCAGCATTGTTTGCAGCAATTGAACTACAGAAATAACCACTTTTCCATAGACAAGGTCTAAAATCATGTTTGAAGCAATGTTTTTAACAGAACTGTTCAAACTAGATGAACATTTTCAGCAAGTTGCAGCAATTGAACTACAGAAATACCCACTTTTCCATAGACAAGGTCTAAAATCCTGTTTGATGCACTCTGGATACAATGTTTTTAACATAACTATTCAAACTAGATGAACATTTTCAGCAAGTTGCAGCAATTGAACTACAGAAATAACCACTTTTCGATAGACAAGGTCTAAAATCATGTTTGATGCACTCTGGATACAATGTTTTTAACATAACTGTTCAAACTAGATGAACATTTTCAGCAAGTTCAGCAATTGAACTACAGAAATAACCACTTTCCGATAGACAAGGTCTAAAATCATGTTTGATGCACTCTGGATACAATGTTTTTAACATAACTGTTCAAACTAGATGATTAGGAACAACTGGACAATTTTCAGCATTGTTTGCAGCAATTGAACTACAGAAATAACCACTTTTCCATAGACAAGGTCTAAAATCATGTTTGATGCACTCTGGAAGCAATGTTTTTAACAGAACTGTTCAAACTAGATGATTGGAACACTATGGACAATTTTCAGCAAGTTGCTGCAATTGAACTACAGAAATAACCACTTTTCGATAGACAAGGTCTAAAATCATGTTTGATGCACTCTGGATACAATGTTTTTAACAGAACTGTTCAAACTAGATGAACATTTTCAGCAAGTTGCAGCAATTGAACTACAGAAATACCCACTTTTCCATAGACAAGGTCTAAAATCCTGTTTGATGCACTCTGGATACAATGTTTTTAACAGAACTGTTCAAACTAGATGAACATTTTCAGCAAGTTGCAGCAATTGAACTACAAAAATTCCACTTTTATATGAACAAGGTCTAAATCATGTTTGATTTGCACTAGAGAAGTACATTTTTTTACAGAACTGTTCAAACTAGATGATTAGGAACAACTGTGGACAATTTTCAGCATTGTTTGCAGCAATTGAACTACAGAAATAACCACTTTTCGATAGACAAGGTCTAAAATCATGTTTGATGCACTCTGCATACAATGTTTTTAACATAACTGTTCAAACTAGATGAACATTTTAAGCAAGTTGCAGCAATTGAACTACAGAAATAACCACTTTTCGATAGACAAGGTCTAAAATAATGTTTGATGCACTCTGGAAGCAATGTTTTTTACAGAACTGTTCAAACTAGATGATTAGGAACAACTGTGGACAATTTTCAGCATTGTTTGCAGCAATTGAACTACAGAAATAACCACTTTTCCATAGACAAGGTCTAAAATCATGTTTGAAGCAATGTTTTTAACAGAACTGTTCAAACTAGATGAACATTTTCAGCAAGTTGCAGCAATTGAACTACAGAAATACCCACTTTTCCATAGACAAGGTCTAAAATCCTGTTTGATGCACTCTGGATACAATGTTTTTAACATAACTATTCAAACTAGATGAACATTTTCAGCAAGTTGCAGCAATTGAACTACAGAAATAACCACTTTTCGATAGACAAGGTCTAAAATAATGTTTGATGCACTCTGGAAGCAATGTTTTTTACAGAACTGTTCAAACTAGATGAACATTTTCAGCAAGTTGCAGCAATTGAACTACAGAAATAACCACTTTTCGATAGACAAGGTCTAAAATCCTGTTTGATGCACTCTGGATACAATGTTTTTAACAGAACTGTTCAAACTAGATGAACATTTTCAGCAAGTTGCAGCAATTGAACTACAGAAATACCCACTTTTCCATAGACAAGGTCTAAAATCCTGTTTGATGCACTCTGGATACAATGTTTTTAACATAACTATTCAAACTAGATGAACATTTTCAGCAAGTTGCAGCAATTGAACTACAGAAATAACCACTTTTCGATAGACAAGGTCTAAAATAATGTTTGATGCACTCTGGAAGCAATGTTTTTTGCAGAACTGTGCAAACTAGATGATTGGAACACTATGGACAATTTTCAGCAAGTTGCTGCAATTGAACTACAGAAATAACCACTTTTCGATAGACAAGGTCTAAAATCATGTTTGATGCACTCTGGATACAATTTTTTTAACATAACTGTTCAAACTAGATGAACATTTTCAGCAAGTTCAGCAATTGAACTACAGAAATAACCACTTTCCGATAGACAAGGTCTAAAATCATGTTTGATGCACTCTGGATACAATGTTTTTAACATAACTGTTCAAACTAGATGATTAGGAACAACTGTGGACAATTTTCAGCATTGTTTGCAGCAATTGAACTACAGAAATAACTACTTTTCCATAGACAAGGTCTAAAATCATGTTTGATGCAATCTGGAAGCAATGTTTTTTACATAACTGTTCAAACTAGATGAACATTTTCAGCAAGTTGCAGCAATTGAACTACAGAAATTATCACTTTTATATAAACAAGGTCTAAATCATGTTTGATTTGCACTAGAGAAGTACATTTTTTTACAGAACTGTTCAAACTAGATGATTAGGAACAACTGGACAATTTTCAGCATTGTTTGCAGCAATTGAACTACAGAAATAACCACTTTTCCATAGACAAGGTCTAAAATCATGTTTGATGCACTCTGGAAGCAATGTTTTTAACAGAACTGTTCAAACTAGATGAACATTTTCAGCAAGTTGCAGCAATTGAACTACAGAAATACCCACTTTTCCATAGACAAGGTCTAAAATCCTGTTTGATGCACTCTGGTTACAATGTTTTTAACATAACTGTTCAAACTAGATGAACATTTTCAGCAAGTTGCAGCAATTGAACTACAGAAATAACCACTTTTCGATAGACAAGGTCTAAAATAATGTTTGATGCACTCTGGAAGCAATGTTTTTTGCAGAACTGTTCAAACTAGATGATTGGAACACTATGGACAATTTTCAGCAAGTTGCTGCAATTGAACTACAGAAATAACCACTTTTCGATAGACAAGGTCTAAAATCATGTTTGATGCACTCTGGATACAATGTTTTTAACAGAACTGTTCAAACTAGATGAACATTTTCAGCAAGTTGCAGCAATTGAACTACAGAAATACCCACTTTTCCATAGACAAGGTCTAAAATCCTGTTTGATGCACTCTGGATACAATGTTTTTAACAGAACTGTTCAAACTAGATGAACATTTTCAGCAAGTTGCAGCAATTGAACTACAAAAATTCCACTTTTATATGAACAAGGTCTAAATCATGTTTGATTTGCACTAGAGAAGTACATTTTTTTACAGAACTGTTCAAACTAGATGATTAGGAACAACTGTGGACAATTTTCAGCATTGTTTGCAGCAATTGAACTACAGAAATAACCACTTTTCGATAGACAAGGTCTAAAATCATGTTTGATGCACTCTGCATACAATGTTTTTAACATAACTGTTCAAACTAGATGAACATTTTCAGCAAGTTGCAGCAATTGAACTACAGAAATAACCACTTTTCGATAGACAAGGTCTAAAATCATGTTTGATGCACTCTGGAAGCAATGTTTTTTACAGAACTGTTCAAACTAGATGATTAGGAACAACTGTGGACAATTTTCAGCATTGTTTGCAGCAATTGAACTACAGAAATAACCACTTTTCCATAGACAAGGTCTAAAATCATGTTTGAAGCAATGTTTTTAACAGAACTGTTCAAACTAGATGAACATTTTCAGCAAGTTGCAGCAATTGAACTACAGAAATACCCACTTTTCCATAGACAAGGTCTAAAATCCTGTTTGATGCACTCTGGATACAATGTTTTTAACATAACTATTCAAACTAGATGAACATTTTCAGCAAGTTGCAGCAATTGAACTACAGAAATAACCACTTTTCGATAGACAAGGTCTAAAATCATGTTTGATGCACTCTGGATACAATGTTTTTAACATAACTGTTCAAACTAGATGAACATTTTCAGCAAGTTCAGCAATTGAACTACAGAAATAACCACTTTCCGATAGACAAGGTCTAAAATCATGTTTGATGCACTCTGGATACAATGTTTTTAACATAACTGTTCAAACTAGATGATTAGGAACAACTGGACAATTTTCAGCATTGTTTGCAGCAATTGAACTACAGAAATAACCACTTTTCCATAGACAAGGTCTAAAATCATGTTTGATGCACTCTGGAAGCAATGTTTTTAACAGAACTGTTCAAACTAGATGATTGGAACACTATGGACAATTTTCAGCAAGTTGCTGCAATTGAACTACAGAAATAACCACTTTTCGATAGACAAGGTCTAAAATCATGTTTGATGCACTCTGGATACAATGTTTTTAACAGAACTGTTCAAACTAGATGAACATTTTCAGCAAGTTGCAGCAATTGAACTACAGAAATACCCACTTTTCCATAGACAAGGTCTAAAATCCTGTTTGATGCACTCTGGATACAATGTTTTTAACAGAACTGTTCAAACTAGATGAACATTTTCAGCAAGTTGCAGCAATTGAACTACAAAAATTCCACTTTTATATGAACAAGGTCTAAATCATGTTTGATTTGCACTAGAGAAGTACATTTTTTTACAGAACTGTTCAAACTAGATGATTAGGAACAACTGTGGACAATTTTCAGCATTGTTTGCAGCAATTGAACTACAGAAATAACCACTTTTCGATAGACAAGGTCTAAAATCATGTTTGATGCACTCTGCATACAATGTTTTTAACATAACTGTTCAAACTAGATGAACATTTTAAGCAAGTTGCAGCAATTGAACTACAGAAATAACCACTTTTCGATAGACAAGGTCTAAAATAATGTTTGATGCACTCTGGAAGCAATGTTTTTTACAGAACTGTTCAAACTAGATGATTAGGAACAACTGTGGACAATTTTCAGCATTGTTTGCAGCAATTGAACTACAGAAATAACCACTTTTCCATAGACAAGGTCTAAAATCATGTTTGAAGCAATGTTTTTAACAGAACTGTTCAAACTAGATGAACATTTTCAGCAAGTTGCAGCAATTGAACTACAGAAATACCCACTTTTCCATAGACAAGGTCTAAAATCCTGTTTGATGCACTCTGGATACAATGTTTTTAACATAACTATTCAAACTAGATGAACATTTTCAGCAAGTTGCAGCAATTGAACTACAGAAATAACCACTTTTCGATAGACAAGGTCTAAAATAATGTTTGATGCACTCTGGAAGCAATGTTTTTTACAGAACTGTTCAAACTAGATGAACATTTTCAGCAAGTTGCAGCAATTGAACTACAGAAATAACCACTTTTCGATAGACAAGGCCTAAAATCATGTTTGATGCACTCTGGAAGCAATGTTTTTTGCAGAACTGTTCAAACTAGATGATTAGGAACAACTGTGGACAATTTTCAGCATTGTTTGCAGCAATTGAACTACAGAAATAACCACTTTTCCATAGACAAGGTCTAAAATCATGTTAGATGCACTCTGGAAGCAATGTTTTTTACAGAACTGTTCAAACTAGATGAACATTTTCAGCAAGTTGCAGCAATTGAACTACAGAAATAACCACTTTTCGATAGACAAGGCCTAAAATCATGTTTGATGCACTCTGGAAGCAATGTTTTTTGCAGAACTGTTCAAACTAGATGATTAGGAACAACTGTGGACAATTTTCAGCATTGTTTGCAGCAATTGAACTACAGAAATAACCACTTTTCCATAGACAAGGTCTAAAATCATGTTAGATGCACTCTGGAAGCAATGTTTTTTACAGAACTGTTCAAACTAGATGATTGGAACACTATGGACAATTTTCAGCAAGTTGCAGCAATTGAACTACAGAAATACCCACTTTTCCATAGACAAGGTCTAAAATCATGTTTGAAGCAATGTTTTTAACAGAACTGTTCAAACTAGATGAACATTTTCAGCAAGTTGCAGCAATTGATCTACATAAATAACCACTTTTATATAAACAAGGTCTAAATCATGTTTGATTTGCACTAGAGAAGTAAAAATTTTTTACAGAACTGTTCAAACTAGATGATTGGAACACTATGGACAATTTTCAGCAAGTTGCAGCAATTGAACTACAGAAATACCCACTTTTCCATAGACAAGGTCTAAAATCCTGTTTGATGCACGCTGGATACAATGTTTTTAACATAACTGTTCAAACTAGATGAACATTTTCAGCAAGTTGCAGCAATTGAACTACAGAAATAATCACTTTTATATAAACAAGGTCTAAAATCATGTTTGAAGCAATGTTTTTAACAGAACTGTTCAAACTAGATGAATATTTTCAGCAAGTTGCAGCAATTGAACTACAGAAATAACCACTTTTCGATAGACAAGGCCTAAAATCATGTTTGATGCACTCTGGAAGCAATGTTTTTTGCAGAACTGTTCAAACTAGATGATTAGGAACAACTGTGGACAATTTTCAGCATTGTTTGCAGCAATTGAACTACAGAAATAACCACGTTTCGATAGACAAGGTCTAAAATCATGTTTGATGCACTCTGGAAGCAATGTTTTTTACAGAACTGTTCAAACTAGATGATTGGAACACTATGGACAATTTTCAGCAAGTTGCAGCAATTGAACTACAGAAATACCCACTTTTCCATAGACAAGGTCTAAAATCATGTTTGAAGCAATGTTTTTAACAGAACTGTTCAAACTAGATGAACATTTTCAGCAAGTTGCAGCAATTGAACTACATAAATAACCACTTTTATATAAACAAGATCTAAATCATGTTTGATTTGCACTAGAGAAGTAATTTTTTTTTACAGAACTGTTCAAACTAGATGATTGGAACACTATGGACAATTTTCAGCAAGTTGCAGCAATTGAACTACAGAAATACCCACTTTTCCATAGACAAGGTCTAAAATCCTGTTTGATGCACGCTGGATACAATGTTTTTAACATAACTGTTCAAACTAGATGAAAATTTTCAGCAAGTTGCAGCAATTGAACTACAGAAATAATCACTTTTATATAAACAAGGTCTAAAATCATGTTTGAAGCAATGTTTTTAACAGAACTGTTCAAACTAGATGAACATTTTCAGCAAGTTGCAGCAATTGAACTACAGAAATAACCACTTTTCGATAGACAAGGCCTAAAATCATGTTTGATGCACTCTGGAAGCAATGTTTTTTGCAGAACTGTTCAAACTAGATGATTAGGAACAACTGTGGACAATTTTCAGCATTGTTTGCAGCAATTGAACTACAGAAATAACCACGTTTCGATAGACAAGGTCTAAAATCATGTTTGATGCACTCTGGAAGCAATGTTTTTTACAGAACTGTTCAAACTAGATGAACATTTTCAGCAAGTTGCAGCAATTGAACTACAGAAATAACCACTTTTCGATAGACAAGGTCTAAAATCATGTTTGATGCACTCTGGAAGCAATGTTTTTTACAGAACTGTTCAAACTAGATGATTGGAACACTATGGACAATTTTCAGCAAGTTGCAGCAATTGAACTACAGAAATACCCACTTTTCCATAGACAAGGTCTAAAATCATGTTTGAAGCAATGTTTTTAACAGAACTGTTCAAACTAGATGAACATTTTCAGCAAGTTGCAGCAATTGATCTACATAAATAACCACTTTTATATAAACAAGGTCTAAATCATGTTTGATTTGCACTAGAGAAGTAAAAATTTTTTACAGAACTGTTCAAACTAGATGATTGGAACACTATGGACAATTTTCAGCAAGTTGCAGCAATTGAACTACAGAAATACCCACTTTTCCATAGACAAGGTCTAAAATCCTGTTTGATGCACGCTGGATACAATGTTTTTAACATAACTGTTCAAACTAGATGAACATTTTCAGCAAGTTGCAGCAATTGAACTACAGAAATAATCACTTTTATATAAACAAGGTCTAAAATCATGTTTGAAGCAATGTTTTTAACAGAACTGTTCAAACTAGATGAATATTTTCAGCAAGTTGCAGCAATTGAACTACAGAAATAACCACTTTTCGATAGACAAGGCCTAAAATCATGTTTGATGCACTCTGGAAGCAATGTTTTTTGCAGAACTGTTCAAACTAGATGATTAGGAACAACTGTGGACAATTTTCAGCATTGTTTGCAGCAATTGAACTACAGAAATAACCACGTTTCGATAGACAAGGTCTAAAATCATGTTTGATGCACTCTGGAAGCAATGTTTTTTACAGAACTGTTCAAACTAGATGATTGGAACACTATGGACAATTTTCAGCAAGTTGCAGCAATTGAACTACAGAAATACCCACTTTTCCATAGACAAGGTCTAAAATCATGTTTGAAGCAATGTTTTTAACAGAACTGTTCAAACTAGATGAACATTTTCAGCAAGTTGCAGCAATTGAACTACATAAATAACCACTTTTATATAAACAAGGTCTAAATCATGTTTGATTTGCACTAGAGAAGTAAATTTTTTTTACAGAACTGTTCAAACTAGATGATTGGAACACTATGGACAATTTTCAGCAAGTTGCAGCATTTGAACTACAGAAATACCCACTTTTCCATAGACAAGGTCTAAAATCCTGTTTGATGCACGGTGGATACAATGTTTTTAACATAACTGTTCAAACTAGATGAAAATTTTCAGCAAGTTGCAGCAATTGAACTACAGAAATAATCACTTTTATATAAACAAGGTCTAAAATCATGTTTGAAGCAATGTTTTTAACAGAACTGTTCAAACTAGATGAACATTTTCAGCAAGTTGCAGCAATTGAACTACAGAAATAACCACTTTTCGATAGACAAGGCCTAAAATCATGTTTGATGCACTCTGGAAGCAATGTTTTTTGCAGAACTGTTCAAACTAGATGATTAGGAACAACTGTGGACAATTTTCAGCATTGTTTGCAGCAATTGAACTACAGAAATAACCACGTTTCGATAGACAAGGTCTAAAATCATGTTTGATGCACTCTGGAAGCAATGTTTTTTACAGAACTGTTCAAACTAGATGATTAGGAACAACTGTGGACAATTTTCAGCATTGTTTGCAGCAATTGAACTACAGAAATAACTACTTTTCCATAGACAAGGTCTAAAATCATGTTTGATGCACTCTGGAAGCAATGTTTTTAACAGAACTGTTCAAACTAGATGAACATTTTCAGCAAGTTGCAGCAATTGAACTACAGAAATAACCACTTTTCGATAGACAAGGTCTAAAATCATGTTTGATGCACTCTGGATACAATGTTTTTAACAGAACTGTTCAAACTAGATGAACATTTTCAGCAAGTTGCAGCAATTGATCTACATAAATAACCACTTTTATATAAACAAGGTCTAAATCATGTTTGATTTGCACTAGAGAAGTAAAAATTTTTTACAGAACTGTTCAAACTAGATGATTGGAACACTATGGACAATTTTCAGCAAGTTGCAGCAATTGAACTACAAAAATACCCACTTTTCCATAGACAAGGTCTAAAATCCTGTTTGATGCACGCTGGATACAATGTTTTTAACATAACTGTTCAAACTAGATGAACATTTTCAGCAAGTTGCAGCAATTGAACTACAGAAATAATCACTTTTATATAAACAAGGTCTAAAATCATGTTTGAAGCAATGTTTTTAACAGAACTGTTCAAACTAGATGAATATTTTCAGCAAGTTGCAGCAATTGAACTACAGAAATAACCACTTTTCGATAGACAAGGCCTAAAATCATGTTTGATGCACTCTGGAAGCAATGTTTTTTGCAGAACTGTTCAAACTAGATGATTAGGAACAACTGTGGACAATTTTCAGCATTGTTTGCAGCAATTGAACTACAGAAATAACCACGTTTCGATAGACAAGGTCTAAAATCATGTTTGATGCACTCTGGAAGCAATGTTTTTTACAGAACTGTTCAAACTAGATGATTGGAACACTATGGACAATTTTCAGCAAGTTGCAGCAATTGAACTACAGAAATACCCACTTTTCCATAGACAAGGTCTAAAATCATGTTTGAAGCAATGTTTTTAACAGAACTGTTCAAACTAGATGAACATTTTCAGCAAGTTGCAGCAATTGAACTACATAAATAACCACTTTTATATAAACAAGGTCTAAATCATGTTTGATTTGCACTAGAGAAGTAAATTTTTTTTACAGAACTGTTCAAACTAGATGATTGGAACACTATGGACAATTTTCAGCAAGTTGCAGCAATTGAACTACAGAAATACCCACTTTTCCATAGACAAGGTCTAAAATCCTGTTTGATGCACGGTGGATACAATGTTTTTAACATAACTGTTCAAACTAGATGAAAATTTTCAGCAAGTTGCAGCAATTGAACTACAGAAATAACCACTTTTCGATAGACAAGGCCTAAAATCATGTTTGATGCACTCTGGAAGCAATGTTTTTTGCAGAACTGTTCAAACTAGATGATTAGGAACAACTGTGGACAATTTTCAGCATTGTTTGCAGCAATTGAACTACAGAAATAACCACGTTTCGATAGACAAGGTCTAAAATCATGTTTGATGCACTCTGGAAGCAATGTTTTTTACAGAACTGTTCAAACTAGATGATTAGGAACAACTGTGGACAATTTTCAGCATTGTTTGCAGCAATTGAACTACAGAAATAACTACTTTTCCATAGACAAGGTCTAAAATCATGTTTGATGCACTCTGGAAGCAATGTTTTTAACAGAACTGTTCAAACTAGATGAACATTTTCAGCAAGTTGCAGCAATTGAACTACAGAAATAACCACTTTTCGATAGACAAGGTCTAAAATCATGTTTGATGCACTCTGGATACAATGTTTTTAACAGAACTGTTCAAACTAGATGAACATTTTCAGCAAGTTGCAGCAATTGAACTACAAAAATTCCACTTTTATATGAACAAGGTCTAAATCATGTTTGATTTGCACTAGAGAAGTACATTTTTTTACAGAACTGTTCAAACTAGATGATTAGGAACAACTGTGGACAATTTTCAGCATTGTTTGCAGCAATTGAACTACAGAAATAACCACTTTTCGATAGACAAGGTCTAAAATCATGTTTGATGCACTCTGCATACAATGTTTTTAACATAACTGTTCAAACTAGATGAACATTTTCAGCAAGTTGCAGCAATTGAACTACAGAAATAACCACTTTTCGATAGACAAGGTCTAAAATCATGTTTGATGCACTCTGGAAGCAATGTTTTTTACAGAACTGTTCAAACTAGATGATTAGGAACAACTGTGGACAATTTTCAGCATTGTTTGCAGCAATTGAACTACAGAAATAACCACTTTTCCATAGACAAGGTCTAAAATCATGTTTGAAGCAATGTTTTTAACAGAACTGTTCAAACTAGATGAACATTTTCAGCAAGTTGCAGCAATTGAACTACAGAAATACCCACTTTTCCATAGACAAGGTCTAAAATCCTGTTTGATGCACTCTGGATACAATGTTTTTAACATAACTGTTCAAACTAGATGAACATTTTCAGCAAGTTGCAGCAATTGAACTACAGAAATAACCACTTTTTGATAGACAAGGTCTAAAATAATGTTTGATGCACTCTGGAAGCAATGTTTTTTGCAGAACTGTGCAAACTAGATGATTGGAACACTATGGACAATTTTCAGCAAGTTGCTGCAATTGAACTACAGAAATAACCACTTTTCGATAGACAAGGTCTAAAATCATGTTTGATGCACTCTGGATACAATTTTTTTAACATAACTGTTCAAACTAGATGAACATTTTCAGCAAGTTCAGCAATTGAACTACAGAAATAACCACTTTCCGATAGACAAGGTCTAAAATCATGTTTGATGCACTCTGGATACAATGTTTTTAACATAACTGTTCAAACTAGATGATTAGGAACAACTGTGGACAATTTTCAGCATTGTTTGCAGCAATTGAACTACAGAAATAACTACTTTTCCATAGACAAGGTCTAAAATCATGTTTGATGCAATCTGGAAGCAATGTTTTTTACATAACTGTTCAAACTAGATGAAAATTTTCAGCAAGTTGCAGCAATTGAACTACAGAAATTATCACTTTTATATAAACAAGGTCTAAATCATGTTTGATTTGCACTAGAGAAGTACATTTTTTTACAGAACTGTTCAAACTAGATGATTAGGAACAACTGGACAATTTTCAGCATTGTTTGCAGCAATTGAACTACAGAAATAACCACTTTTCCATAGACAAGGTCTAAAATCATGTTTGATGCACTCTGGAAGCAATGTTTTTAACAGAACTGTTCAAACTAGATGAACATTTTCAGCAAGTTGCAGCAATTGAACTACAGAAATACCCACTTTTCCATAGACAAGGTCTAAAATCCTGTTTGATGCACTCTGGTTACAATGTTTTTAACATAACTGTTCAAACTAGATGAACATTTTCAGCAAGTTGCAGCAATTGAACTACAGAAATAACCACTTTTCGATAGACAAGGTCTAAAATAATGTTTGATGCACTCTGGAAGCAATGTTTTTTGCAGAACTGTTCAAACTAGATGATTGGAACACTATGGACAATTTTCAGCAAGTTGCTGCAATTGAACTACAGAAATAACCACTTTTCGATAGACAAGGTCTAAAATCATGTTTGATGCACTCTGGATACAATGTTTTTAACAGAACTGTTCAAACTAGATGAACATTTTCAGCAAGTTGCAGCAATTGAACTACAGAAATACCCACTTTTCCATAGACAAGGTCTAAAATCCTGTTTGATGCACTCTGGATACAATGTTTTTAACAGAACTGTTCAAACTAGATGAACATTTTCAGCAAGTTGCAGCAATTGAACTACAAAAATTCCACTTTTATATGAACAAGGTCTAAATCATGTTTGATTTGCACTAGAGAAGTACATTTTTTTACAGAACTGTTCAAACTAGATGATTAGGAACAACTGTGGACAATTTTCAGCATTGTTTGCAGCAATTGAACTACAGAAATAACCACTTTTCGATAGACAAGGTCTAAAATCATGTTTGATGCACTCTGCATACAATGTTTTTAACATAACTGTTCAAACTAGATGAACATTTTCAGCAAGTTGCAGCAATTGAACTACAGAAATAACCACTTTTCGATAGACAAGGTCTAAAATCATGTTTGATGCACTCTGGAAGCAATGTTTTTTACAGAACTGTTCAAACTAGATGATTAGGAACAACTGTGGACAATTTTCAGCATTGTTTGCAGCAATTGAACTACAGAAATAACCACTTTTCCATAGACAAGGTCTAAAATCATGTTTGAAGCAATGTTTTTAACAGAACTGTTCAAACTAGATGAACATTTTCAGCAAGTTGCAGCAATTGAACTACAGAAATACCCACTTTTCCATAGACAAGGTCTAAAATCCTGTTTGATGCACTCTGGATACAATGTTTTTAACATAACTATTCAAACTAGATGAACATTTTCAGCAAGTTGCAGCAATTGAACTACAGAAATAACCACTTTTCGATAGACAAGGTCTAAAATAATGTTTGATGCACTCTGGAAGCACTGTTTTTTGCAGAACTGTTCAAACTAGATGATTAGGAACAACTGTGGATAATTTTCAGCATTGTTTGCAGCAATTGAACTACAGAAATAACCACTTTTCCATAGACAAGGTCTAAAATCATGTTTGAAGCAATGTTTTTAACAGAACTGTTCAAACTAGATGAACATTTTCAGCAAGTTGCAGCAATTGAACTACAGAAATACCCACTTTTCCATAGACAAGGTCTAAAATCCTGTTTGATGCACTCTGGATACAATGTTTTTAACATAACTATTCAAACTAGATGAACATTTTCAGCAAGTTGCAGCAATTGAACTACAGAAATAACCACTTTTCGATAGACAAGGTCTAAAATAATGTTTGATGCACTCTGGAAGCAATGTTTTTTGCAGAACTGTGCAAACTAGATGATTGGAACACTATGGACAATTTTCAGCAAGTTGCTGCAATTGAACTACAGAAATAACCACTTTTCGATAGACAAGGTCTAAAATCATGTTTGATGCACTCTGGATACAATTTTTTTAACATAACTGTTCAAACTAGATGAACATTTTCAGCAAGTTCAGCAATTGAACTACAGAAATAACCACTTTCCGATAGACAAGGTCTAAAATCATGTTTGATGCACTCTGGATACAATGTTTTTAACATAACTGTTCAAACTAGATGATTAGGAACAACTGTGGACAATTTTCAGCATTGTTTGCAGCAATTGAACTACAGAAATAACTACTTTTCCATAGACAAGGTCTAAAATCATGTTTGATGCACTCTGGAAGCAATGTTTTTTACATAACTGTTCAAACTAGATGAAAATGTTCAGCAAGTTGCAGCAATTGAACTACAGAAATTATTACTTTTATATAAACAAGGTCTAAATCATGTTTGATTTGCACTAGAGAAGTACATTTTTTTACAGAACTGTTCAAACTAGATGATTAGGAACAACTGGACAATTTTCAGCATTGTTTGCAGCAATTGAACTACAGAAATAACCACTTTTCCATAGACAAGGTCTAAAATCATGTTTGATGCACTCTGGAAGCAATGTTTTTAACAGAACTGTTCAAACTAGATGAACATTTTCAGCAAGTTGCAGCAATTGAACTACAGAAATACCCACTTTTCCATAGACAAGGTCTAAAATCCTGTTTGATGCACTCTGGTTACAATGTTTTTAACATAACTGTTCAAACTAGATGAACATTTTCAGCAAGTTGCAGCAATTGAACTACAGAAATAACCACTTTTCGATAGACAAGGTCTAAAATAATGTTTGATGCACTCTGGAAGCAATGTTTTTTGCAGAACTGTTCAAACTAGATGATTGGAACACTATGGACAATTTTCAGCGAGTTGCTGCAATTGAACTACAAAAATTCCACTTTTATATGAACAAGGTCTAAATCATGTTTGATTTGCACTAGAGAAGTACATTTTTTTACAGAACTGTTCAAACTAGATGATTAGGAACAACTGTGGACAATTTTCAGCATTGTTTGCAGCAATTGAACTACAGAAATAACCACTTTTCCATAGACAAGGTCTAAAATCATGTTTGATGCACTCTGCATACAATGTTTTTAACATAACTGTTCAAACTAGATGAACATTTTCAGCAAGTTGCAGCAATTGAACTACAGAAATAACCACTTTTCGATAGACAAGGTCTAAAATCATGTTTGATGCACTCTGGAAGCAATGTTTTTTTACAGAACTGTTCAAACTAGATGATTAGGAACAACTGTGGACAATTTTCAGCATTGTTTGCAGCAATTGAACTACAGAAATAACCACTTTTCCATAGACAAGGTCTAAAATCATGTTTGAAGCAATGTTTTTAACAGAACTGTTCAAACTAGATGAACATTTTCAGCAAGTTGCAGCAATTGAACTACAGAAATACCCACTTTTCCATAGACAAGGTCTAAAATCCTGTTTGATGCACTCTGGATACAATGTTTTTAACATAACTATTCAAACTAGATGAACATTTTCAGCAAGTTGCAGCAATTGAACTACAGAAATAACCACTTTTCGATAGACAAGGTCTAAAATAATGTTTGATGCACTCTGGAAGCAATGTTTTTTGCAGAACTGTTCAAACTAGATGATTGGAACACTATGGACAATTTTCAGCAAGTTGCTGCAATTGAACTACAGAAATAACCACTTTTCGATAGACAAGGTCTAAAATCATGTTTGATGCACTCTGGATACAATGTTTTTAACATAACTGTTCAAACTAGATGAACATTTTCAGCAAGTTCAGCAATTGAACTACAGAAATAACCACTTTCCGATAGACAAGGTCTAAAATCATGTTTGATGCACTCTGGATACAATGTTTTTAACATAACTGTTCAAACTAGATGATTAGGAACAACTGTGGACAATTTTCAGCATTGTTTGCAGCAATTGAACTACAGAAATAACTACTTTTCCATAGACAAGGTCTAAAATCATGTTTGATGCACTCTGGAAGCAATGTTTTTTACATAACTGTTCAAACTAGATGAACATTTTCAGCAAGTTGCAGCAATTGAACTACAGAAATTATCACTTTTATATAAACAAGGTCTAAATCATGTTTGATTTGCACTAGAGAAGTACATTTTTTTACAGAACTGTTCAAACTAGATGATTAGGAACAACTGGACAATTTTCAGCATTGTTTGCAGCAATTGAACTACAGAAATAACCACTTTTCCATAGACAAGGTCTAAAATCATGTTTGATGCACTCTGGAAGCAATGTTTTTAACAGAACTGTTCAAACTAGATGAACATTTTCAGCAAGTTGCAGCAATTGAACTACAGAAATACCCACTTTTCCATAGACAAGGTCTAAAATCCTGTTTGATGCACTCTGGTTACAATGTTTTTAACATAACTGTTCAAACTAGATGAACATTTTCAGCAAGTTGCAGCAATTGAACTACAGAAATAACCACTTTTCGATAGACAAGGTCTAAAATAATGTTTGATGCACTCTGGAAGCAATGTTTTTTGCAGAACTGTTCAAACTAGATGATTGGAACACTATGGACAATTTTCAGCAAGTTGCTGCAATTGAACTACAGAAATAACCACTTTTCGATAGACAAGGTCTAAAATCATGTTTGATGCACTCTGGATACAATGTTTTTAACAGAACTGTTCAAACTAGATGAACATTTTCAGCAAGTTGCAGCAATTGAACTACAGAAATACCCACTTTTCCATAGACAAGGTCTAAAATCCTGTTTGATGCACTCTGGATACAATGTTTTTAACAGAACTGTTCAAACTAGATGAACATTTTCAGCAAGTTGCAGCAATTGAACTACAAAAATTCCACTTTTATATGAACAAGGTCTAAATCATGTTTGATTTGCACTAGAGAAGTACATTTTTTTACAGAACTGTTCAAACTAGATGATTAGGAACAACTGTGGACAATTTTCAGCATTGTTTGCAGCAATTGAACTACAGAAATAACCACTTTTCGATAGACAAGGTCTAAAATCATGTTTGATGCACTCTGCATACAATGTTTTTAACATAACTGTTCAAACTAGATGAACATTTTCAGCAAGTTGCAGCAATTGAACTACAGAAATAACCACTTTTCGATAGACAAGGTCTAAAATCATGTTTGATGCACTCTGGAAGCAATGTTTTTTACAGAACTGTTCAAACTAGATGATTAGGAACAACTGTGGACAATTATCAGCATTGTTTGCAGCAATTGAACTACAGAAATAACCACTTTTCCATAGACAAGGTCTAAAATCATGTTTGAAGCAATGTTTTTAACAGAACTGTTCAAACTAGATGAACATTTTCAGCAAGTTGCAGCAATTGAACTACAGAAATACCCACTTTTCCATAGACAAGGTCTAAAATCCTGTTTGATGCACTCTGGATACAATGTTTTTAACATAACTGTTCAAACTAGATGATTAGGAACAACTGTGGACAATTTTCAGCATTGTTTGCAGCAATTGAACTACAGAAATAACTACTTTTCCATAGACAAGGTCTAAAATCATGTTTGATGCACTCTGGAAGCAATGTTTTTTACATAACTGTTCAAACTAGATGAAAATTTTCAGCAAGTTGCAGCAATTGAACTACAGAAATTATCACTTTTATATAAACAAGGTCTAAATCATGTTTGATTTGCACTAGAGAAGTACATTTTTTTACAGAACTGTTCAAACTAGATGATTAGGAACAACTGGACAATTTTCAGCATTGTTTGCAGCAATTGAACTACAGAAATAACCACTTTTCCATAGACAAGGTCTAAAATCATGTTTGATGCACTCTGGAAGCAATGTTTTTAACAGAACTGTTCAAACTAGATGAACATTTTCAGCAAGTTGCAGCAATTGAACTACAGAAATACCCACTTTTCCATAGACAAGGTCTAAAATAATGTTTGATGCACTCTGGAAGCAATGTTTTTTGCAGAACTGTTCAAACTAGATGATTGGAACACTATGGACAATTTTCAGCAAGTTGCTGCAATTGAACTACAGAAATAACCACTTTTCGATAGACAAGGTCTAAAATCATGTTTGATGCACTCTGGATACAATGTTTTTAACAGAACTGTTCAAACTAGATGAACATTTTCAGCAAGTTGCAGCAATTGAACTACAGAAATACCCACTTTTCCATAGACAAGGTCTAAAATCCTGTTTGATGCACTCTGGATACAATGTTTTTAACATAACTGTTCAAACTAGATGAACATTTTCAGCAAGTTGCAGCAATTGAACTACAGAAATAACCACTTTTCGATAGACAAGGTCTAAAATAATGTTTGATGCACTCTGGAAGCAATGTTTTTTGCAGAACTGTTCAAACTAGATGATTGGAACACTATGGACAATTTTCAGCAAGTTGCTGCAATTGAACTACAGAAATAACCACTTTTCGATAGACAAGGTCTAAAATCATGTTTGATGCACTCTGGATACAATGTTTTTAACATAACTGTTCAAACTAGATTAACATTTTCAGCAAGTTCAGCAATTGAATTACAGAAATAACCACTTCTCGATAGACAAGGTCTAAAATCATGTTTGATGCACTCTGGATACAATGTTTTTAACATAACTGTTCAAACTAGATGATTAGGAACAACTGTGGACAATTTTCAGCATTGTTTGCAGCAATTGAACTACAGAAATAACTACTTTTCCATAGACAAGGTCTAAAATCATGTTTGATGCACTCTGGAAGCAATGTTTTTTACATAACTGTTCAAACTAGATGAAAATTTTCAGCAAGTTGCAGCAATTGAACTACAGAAATAACCACTTTTATATAAACAAGGTCTAAATCATGTTTGATTTGCACTAGAGAAGTACATTTTTTTACAGAACTGTTCAAACTAGATGATTGGAACACTATGGACAATTTTCAGCAAGTTGCAGCAATTGAACTACAGAAATAACCACTTTTCGATAGACAAGGTATAAAATCATGTTTGATGCACTCTGGAAGCAATGTTTTTTACAGACCTGTTCAAACTAGATGATTAGGAACAACTGTGGACAATTTTCAGCATTGTTTGCAGCAATTGAACTACAGAAATAACCACTTTTCGATAGACAAGGTATAAAATCATGTTTGATGCACTCTGGAAGCAATGTTTTTTACAGACCTGTTCAAACTAGATGATTAGGAACAACTGTGGACAATTTTCAGCATTGTTTGCAGCAGTTGAACTACAGAAATAACCACTTTTCCATAGACAAGGTCTAAAATCTTGTTTGAAGCAATGTTTTTAACATAACTGTTCAAACTAGATGAACATTTTCAGCAAGTTGCAGCAATTGAACTACAGAAATAACCACTTTTCGATAGACAAGGCCTAAAATCATGTTTGATGCACTCTGGAAGCAATGTTTTTAACATAACTGTTCAAACTAGATGAAAATTTTCAGCAAGTTGCAGCAATTGAACTACAGAAATAATCACTTTTATATAAACAAGGTCTAAATCATGTTTGATTTGCACTAGAGAAGTACATTTTTTTACAAAACTGTTCAAACTAGATGATTAGGAACAACTGTGGACAATTTTCAGCATTGTTTGCAGCAATTGAACTACAGAAATAACCACTTTTCCATAGACAAGGTCTAAATCATGTTTGATTTGCACTAGAGAAGTACATTTTTTTACAGAACTGTTCAAACTAGATGATTGGGAACAACTGGACAATTTTCAGCATTGTTTGCAGCAATTGAACTACAGAAATAACCACTTTTCCATAGACAAGGTCTAAAATCATGTTTGATGCACTCTGGAAGCAATGTTTTTAACAGAACTGTTCAAACTAGATGAACATTTTCAGCAAGTTGCAGCAATTGAACTACAGAAATACCCACTTTTCCATAGACAAGGTCTAAAATCCTGTTTGATGCACTCTGGTTACAATGTTTTTAACATAACTGTTCAAACTAGATGAACATTTTCAGCAAGTTGCAGCAATTGAACTACAGAAATAACCACTTTTCGATAGACAAGGTCTAAAATAATGTTTGATGCACTCTGGAAGCAATGTTTTTTGCAGAACTGTTCAAACTAGATGATTGGAACACTATGGACAATTTTCAGCAAGTTGCTGCAATTGAACTACAGAAATAACCACTTTTCGATAGACAAGGTCTAAAATCATGTTTGATGCACTCTGGATACAATGTTTTTAACAGAACTGTTCAAACTAGATGAACATTTTCAGCAAGTTGCAGCAATTGAACTACAGAAATACCCACTTTTCCATAGACAAGGTCTAAAATCCTGTTTGATGCACTCTGGATACAATGTTTTTAACATAACTGTTCAAACTAGATGAACATTTTCAGCAAGTTGCAGCAATTGAACTACAGAAATAACCACTTTTCGATAGTCAAGGTCTAAAATAATGTTTGATGCACTCTGGAAGCAATGTTTTTAACATAACTGTTCAAACTAGATTAACATTTTCAGCAAGTTCAGCAATTGAACTACAGAAATAACCACTTTTCGATAGACAAGGTCTAAAATCATGTTTGATGCACTCTGGATACAATGTTTTTAACATAACTGTTCAAACTAGATGATTAGGAACAACTGTGGACAATTTTCAGCATTGTTTGCAGCAATTGAACTACAGAAATAACTACTTTTCCATAGACAAGGTCTAAAATCATGTTTGATGCACTCTGGAAGCAATGTTTTTTACATAACTGTTCAAACTAGATGAAAATTTTCAGCAAGTTGCAGCAATTGAACTACAGAAATAACCACTTTTATATAAACAAGGTCTAAATCATGTTTGATTTGCACTAGAGAAGTACATTTTTTTACAGAACTGTTCAAACTAGATGATTGGAACACTATGGACAATTTTCAGCAAGTTGCAGCAATTGAACTACAGAAATAACCACTTTTCGATAGACAAGGTATAAAATCATGTTTGATGCACTCTGGAAGCAATGTTTTTTACAGACCTGTTCAAACTAGATGATTAGGAACAACTGTGGACAATTTTCAGCATTGTTTGCAGCAATTGAACTACAGAAATAACCACTTTTCGATAGACAAGGTATAAAATCATGTTTGATGCACTCTGGAAGCAATGTTTTTTACAGACCTGTTCAAACTAGATGATTAGGAACAACTGTGGACAATTTTCAGCATTGTTTGCAGCAGTTGAACTACAGAAATAACCACTTTTCCATAGACAAGGTCTAAAATCATGTTTGAAGCAATGTTTTTAACATAACTGTTCAAACTAGATGAACATTTTCAGCAAGTTGCAGCAATTGAACTACAGAAATAACCACTTTTCGATAGACAAGGCCTAAAATCATGTTTGATGCACTCTGGAAGCAATGTTTTTAACATAACTGTTCAAACTAGATGAAAATTTTCAGCAAGTTGCAGCAATTGAACTACAGAAATAATCACTTTTATATAAACAAGGTCTAAATCATGTTTGATTTGCACTAGAGAAGTACATTTTTTTACAAAACTGTTCAAACTAGATGATTAGGAACAACTGTGGACAATTTTCAGCATTGTTTGCAGCAATTGAACTACAGAAATAACCACTTTTCCATAGACAAGGTCTAAATCATGTTTGATTTGCACTAGAGAAGTACATTTTTTTACAGAACTGTTCAAACTAGATGATTGGAACACTATGGACAATTTTTAGCAAGTTGCAGCAATTGAACTACTTAAATAACCACTTTTCGATAGACAAGGTCTAAAATCATGTTTGATTTGCACTAGAGAAGTACATTTTTTTTACAGAACTGTTCAAACTTGATTGGCTGGAACACTATGGACAATTTTCAGCATTGTTTGCAGCAATTGAACTACAGAAATAACCACTTTTCCATAGACAAGGTCTAAATCATGTTTGATTTGCACTAGAGAAGTACATTTTTTTACAGACCTGTTCAAACTAGATGATTGGAACACTATGGACAATTTTTAGCAAGTTGCAGCAATTGAACTACTTAAATAACCACTTTTCGATAGACAAGGTCTAAAATCATGTTTGATGCACTCTGGAAGCAATGTTTTTAACATAACTGTTCAAACTAGATGAACATTTTCAGCAAGTTGCAGCAATTGAACGACAGAAATAACCACTTTTCCATAGACAAGGTCTAAAATCCTGTTTGATGCACTCTGGATACAATGTTTTTAACATAACTGTTCAAACTAGATGAACATTTTCAGCAAGTTGCAGCAATTGAACTACAGAAATAATCACTTTTATATAAACAAGGTCTAAATCATGTTTGATTTGCACTAGAGAAGTACATTTTTTTACAGAACTGTTCAAACTAGATGATTATGAACAACTGTGGACAATTTTCAGCATTGTTTGCAGCAATTGAACTACAGAAATAACCACTTTTCCATAGACAAGGTCTAAAATCATGTTTGATGCACGCTGGATACAATGTTTTTAACATAACTGTTCAAACTAGATGATTGGAACACTATGGACAATTTTTAGCAAGTTGCAGCAATTGAACTACTTAAATAACCACTTTTCGATAGACAAGGTCTAAAATCATGTTTGATTTGCACTAGAGAAGTACATTTTTTTTACAGAACTGTTCAAACTTGATTGGCTGGAACACTATGGACAATTTTCAGCATTGTTTGCAGCAATTGAACTACAGAAATAACCACTTTTCCATAGACAAGGTCTAAATCATGTTTGATTTGCACTAGAGAAGTACATTTTTTTACAGACCTGTTCAAACTAGATGATTGGAACACTATGGACAATTTTTAGCAAGTTGCAGCAATTGAACTACTTAAATAACCACTTTTCGATAGACAAGGTCTAAAATCATGTTTGATGCACTCTGGAAGCAATGTTTTTAACATAACTGTTCAAACTAGATGAACATTTTCAGCAAGTTGCAGCAATTGAACGACAGAAATAACCACTTTTCCATAGACAAGGTCTAAAATCCTGTTTGATGCACTCTGGATACAATGTTTTTAACATAACTGTTCAAACTAGATGAACATTTTCAGCAAGTTGCAGCAATTGAACTACAGAAATAATCACTTTTATATAAACAAGGTCTAAATCATGTTTGATTTGCACTAGAGAAGTACATTTTTTTACAGAACTGTTCAAACTAGATGATTATGAACAACTGTGGACAATTTTCAGCATTGTTTGCAGCAATTGAACTACAGAAATAACCACTTTTCCATAGACAAGGTCTAAAATCATGTTTGATGCACGCTGGATACAATGTTTTTAACATAACTGTTCAAACTAGATGATTGGAAAACTATGGACAATTTTTAGCAAGTTGCAGCAATTGAACTACTTAAATAACCACTTTTACATAAACAAGGTCTAAAATCATGTTTGATGCACTCTGGAAGCAATGCTTTTTGCAGAACTGTTCAAACTAGATGATTAGGAACAACTGTGGACAATTTTCAGCATTGTTTGCAGCAATTGAACTACAGAAATAACCACTTTTCCATAGACAAGGTCTAAAATCATGTTTGATTTGCACTAGAGAAGTACATTTTTTTACAGACCTGTTCAAACTAGATGATTGGAACACTATGGACAATTTTTAGCAAGTTGCAGCAATTGAACTACAGAAATAACCACTTTTCGATAGACACGGTCTAAAATCATGTTTGATGCACTCTGGAAGCAATGTTTTTAACATAACTGTTCAAACTAGATGAACATTTTCAGCAAGTTGCAGCAATTGAACGACAGAAATAACCACTTTTCGATAGACAAGGTCTAAAATCATGTTTGATGCACTCTGGATACAATGTTTTTAACATAACTGTTCAAACTAGATGAACATTTTCAGCAAGTTGCAGCAATTGAACTATAGAAATAACCACTTTTCGATAGACAAGGTCTAAAATCATGTTTGATGCACTTTGGAAGCAATGTTTTTAACAGAACTGTTCAAACTAGATGATTGGAAGACTATGGACAATTTTTAGTAAGTTGCAGCAATTGAACTACAGAAATAACCACTTTTACATAAACAAGGTCTAAAATCATGTTTGATGCACTCTGGATACAATGTTTTTAACATAACTGTTCAAACTAGATGAACATTTTCAGCAAGTTGCAGCAATTGAACTACTTAAATAACCACTTTTACATAAACAAGGTCTAAAATCATGTTTGATGCACTCTGGAAGCAATGCTTTTTGCAGAACTGTTCAAACTAGATGATTAGGAACAACTGTGGACAATTTTCAGCATTGTTTGCAGCAATTGAACTACAGAAATAACCACTTTTCGATAGACAAGGTATAAAATCATGTTTGATGCACTCTGGAAGCAATGTTTTTTACAGACCTGTTCAAACTAGATGATTAGGAACAACTGTGGACAATTTTCAGCATTGTTTGCAGCAGTTGAACTACAGAAATAACCACTTTTCCATAGACAAGGTCTAAAATCATGTTTGAAGCAATGTTTTTAACATAACTGTTCAAACTAGATGAACATTTTCAGCAAGTTGCAGCAATTGAACTACAGAAATAACCACTTTTCGATAGACAAGGCCTAAAATCATGTTTGATGCACTCTGGAAGCAATGTTTTTAACATAACTGTTCAAACTAGATGAAAATTTTCAGCAAGTTGCAGCAATTGAACTACAGAAATAATCACTTTTATATAAACAAGGTCTAAATCATGTTTGATTTGCACTAGAGAAGTACATTTTTTTACAAAACTGTTCAAACTAGATGATTAGGAACAACTGTGGACAATTTTCAGCATTGTTTGCAGCAATTGAACTACAGAAATAACCACTTTTCCATAGACAAGGTCTAAATCATGTTTGAAGCAATGTTTTTAACATAACTGTTCAAACTAGATGAACATTTTCAGCAAGTTGCAGCAATTGAACTACAGAAATAACCACTTTTCGATAGACAAGGCCTAAAATCATGTTTGATGCACTCTGGATACAATGTTTTTAACATAACTGTTCAAACTAGATGAACATTTTCAGCAAGTTGCAGCAATTGAACTATAGAAATAACCACTTTTCGATAGACAAGGTCTAAAATCATGTTTGATGCACTTTGGAAGCAATGTTTTTAACAGAACTGTTCAAACTAGATGATTGGAAGACTATGGACAATTTTTAGTAAGTTGCAGCAATTGAACTACAGAAATAACCACTTTTACATAAACAAGGTCTAAAATCATGTTTGATGCACTCTGGATACAATGTTTTTAACATAACTGTTCAAACTAGATGAACATTTTCAGCAAGTTGCAGCAATTGAACTACTTAAATAACCACTTTTACATAAACAAGGTCTAAAATCATGTTTGATGCACTCTGGAAGCAATGCTTTTTGCAGAACTGTTCAAACTAGATGATTAGGAACAACTGTGGACAATTTTCAGCATTGTTTGCAGCAATTGAACTACAGAAATAACCACTTTTCGATAGACAAGGTATAAAATCATGTTTGATGCACTCTGGAAGCAATGTTTTTTACAGACCTGTTCAAACTAGATGATTAGGAACAACTGTGGACAATTTTCAGCATTGTTTGCAGCAGTTGAACTACAGAAATAACCACTTTTCCATAGACAAGGTCTAAAATCATGTTTGAAGCAATGTTTTTAACATAACTGTTCAAACTAGATGAACATTTTCAGCAAGTTGCAGCAATTGAACTACAGAAATAACCACTTTTCGATAGACAAGGCCTAAAATCATGTTTGATGCACTCTGGAAGCAATGTTTTTAACATAACTGTTCAAACTAGATGAAAATTTTCAGCAAGTTGCAGCAATTGAACTACAGAAATAATCACTTTTATATAAACAAGGTCTAAATCATGTTTGATTTGCACTAGAGAAGTACATTTTTTTACAAAACTGTTCAAACTAGATGATTAGGAACAACTGTGGACAATTTTCAGCATTGTTTGCAGCAATTGAACTACAGAAATAACCACTTTTCCATAGACAAGGTCTAAATCATGTTTGATTTGCACTAGAGAAGTACATTTTTTTACAGAACTGTTCAAACTAGATGATTGGAACACTATGGACAATTTTTAGCAAGTTGCAGCAATTGAACTACTTAAATAACCACTTTTCGATAGACAAGGTCTAAAATCATGTTTGATTTGCACTAGAGAAGTACATTTTTTTTACAGAACTGTTCAAACTTGATTGGCTGGAACACTATGGACAATTTTCAGCATTGTTTGCAGCAATTGAACTACAGAAATAACCACTTTTCCATAGACAAGGTCTAAATCATGTTTGATTTGCACTAGAGAAGTACATTTTTTTACAGACCTGTTCAAACTAGATGATTGGAACACTATGGACAATTTTTAGCAAGTTGCAGCAATTGAACTACTTAAATAACCACTTTTCGATAGACAAGGTCTAAAATCATGTTTGATGCACTCTGGAAGCAATGTTTTTAACATAACTGTTCAAACTAGATGAACATTTTCAGCAAGTTGCAGCAATTGAACGACAGAAATAACCACTTTTCCATAGACAAGGTCTAAAATCCTGTTTGATGCACTCTGGATACAATGTTTTTAACATAACTGTTCAAACTAGATGAACATTTTCAGCAAGTTGCAGCAATTGAACTACAGAAATAATCACTTTTATATAAACAAGGTCTAAATCATGTTTGATTTGCACTAGAGAAGTACATTTTTTTACAGAACTGTTCAAACTAGATGATTATGAACAACTGTGGACAATTTTCAGCATTGTTTGCAGCAATTGAACTACAGAAATAACCACTTTTCCATAGACAAGGTCTAAAATCATGTTTGATGCACGCTGGATACAATGTTTTTAACATAACTGTTCAAACTAGATGATTGGAACACTATGGACAATTTTTAGCAAGTTGCAGCAATTGAACTACTTAAATAACCACTTTTACATAAACAAGGTCTAAAATCATGTTTGATGCACTCTGGAAGCAATGCTTTTTGCAGAACTGTTCAAACTAGATGATTAGGAACAACTGTGGACAATTTTCAGCATTGTTTGCAGCAATTGAACTACAGAAATAACCACTTTTCCATAGACAAGGTCTAAAATCATGTTTGATTTGCACTAGAGAAGTACATTTTTTTACAGACCTGTTCAAACTAGATGATTGGAACACTATGGACAATTTTTAGCAAGTTGCAGCAATTGAACTACAGAAATAACCACTTTTCGATAGACACGGTCTAAAATCATGTTTGATGCACTCTGGAAGCAATGTTTTTAACATAACTGTTCAAACTAGATGAACATTTTCAGCAAGTTGCAGCAATTGAACGACAGAAATAACCACTTTTCGATAGACAAGGTCTAAAATCATGTTTGATGCACTCTGGATACAATGTTTTTAACATAACTGTTCAAACTAGATGAACATTTTCAGCAAGTTGCAGCAATTGAACTATAGAAATAACCACTTTTCGATAGACAAGGTCTAAAATCATGTTTGATGCACTTTGGAAGCAATGTTTTTAACAGAACTGTTCAAACTAGATGATTGGAAGACTATGGACAATTTTTAGTAAGTTGCAGCAATTGAACTACAGAAATAACCACTTTTACATAAACAAGGTCTAAAATCATGTTTGATGCACTCTGGATACAATGTTTTTAACATAACTGTTCAAACTAGATGAACATTTTCAGCAAGTTGCAGCAATTGAACTACAGAAATAACCACTTTTACATAAACAAGGTCTAAAATCATGTTTGACGCACTCTGGATACAATGTTTTTTACAGAACTGTTCAAACTAGATGATTAGGAACAACTGTGGACAATTTTCAGCATTGTTTGCAGCAATTGAACTACATAAATAACCACTTTTCGATAGACAAGGTCTAAAATCATGTTTGATGCACTCTGGATACAATGTTTTTAACATAACTGTTCAAACTAGATGATTGGAACACTATGGACAATTTTCAGCAAGTTGCAGCAATTGAACTACAGAAATAACCACTTTTCGATAGACAAGGTCTAAAATCATGTTTGATGCACTCTGGAAGCAATGTTTTTTACAGAACTGTTCAAACTAGATGATTATGAACAACTGTGGACAATTTTCAGCATTGTTTGCAGCAATTGAACTACAGAAATAACCACTTTTCGATAGACAAGGTCTAAAATCATGTTTGATGCACTCTGGATACAATGTTTTTAACATAACTGTTCAAACTAGATGATTGGAACACTATGGACAATTTTTAGCAAGTTGCAGCAATTGAACTACTTAAATAACCACTTTTACATAAACAAGGTCTAAAATCATGTTTGATGCACTCTGGAAGCAATGCTTTTTGCAGAACTGTTCAAACTAGATGATTAGGAACAACTGTGGACAATTTTCAGCATTGTTTGCAGCAATTGAACTACAGAAATAACCACTTTTCCATAGACAAGGTCTAAAATCATGTTTGATGCACGCTGGATACAATGTTTTTAACATAACTGTTCAAACTAGATGATTGGAACACTATGGACAATTTTTAGCAAGTTGCAGCAATTGAACTACTTAAATAACCACTTTTACATAAACAAGGTCTAAAATCATGTTTGATGCACTCTGGATACAATGTTTTTTACAGAACTGTTCAAACTAGATGAACATTTTCAGCAAGTTGCAGCAATTGAACTACAGAAATAACCACTTTTACATAAACAAGGTCTAAAATCATGTTTGACGCACTCTGGATACAATGTTTTTTACAGAACTGTTCAAACTAGATGATTAGGAACAACTGTGGACAATTTTCAGCATTGTTTGCAGCAATTGAACTACATAAATAACCACTTTTCGATAGACAAGGTCTAAAATCATGTTTGATGCACTCTGGATACAATGTTTTTAACATAACTGTTCAAACTAGATGATTGGAACACTATGGACAATTTTCAGCAAGTTGCAGCAATTGAACTACAGAAATAACCACTTTTCGATAGACAAGGTCTAAAATCATGTTTGATGCACTCTGGAAGCAATGTTTTTTACAGAACTGTTCAAACTAGATGATTATGAACAACTGTGGACAATTTTCAGCATTGTTTGCAGCAATTGAACTACAGAAATAACCACTTTTCGATAGACAAGGTCTAAAATCATGTTTGATGCACTCTGGATACAATGTTTTTAACATAACTGTTCAAACTAGATGATTGGAACACTATGGACAATTTTTAGCAAGTTGCAGCAATTGAACTACTTAAATAACCACTTTTACATAAACAAGGTCTAAAATCATGTTTGATGCACTCTGGAAGCAATGCTTTTTGCAGAACTGTTCAAACTAGATGATTAGGAACAACTGTGGACAATTTTCAGCATTGTTTGCAGCAATTGAACTACAGAAATAACCACTTTTCCATAGACAAGGTCTAAAATCATGTTTGATTTGCACTAGAGAAGTACATTTTTTTACAGACCTGTTCAAACTAGATGATTGGAACACTATGGACAATTTTTAGCAAGTTGCAGCAATTGAACTACAGAAATAACCACTTTTCGATAGACACGGTCTAAAATCATGTTTGATGCACTCTGGAAGCAATGTTTTTAACATAACTGTTCAAACTAGATGAACATTTTCAGCAAGTTGCAGCAATTGAACGACAGAAATAACCACTTTTCGATAGACAAGGTCTAAAATCATGTTTGATGCACTCTGGATACAATGTTTTTAACATAACTGTTCAAACTAGATGAACATTTTCAGCAAGTTGCAGCAATTGAACTATAGAAATAACCACTTTTCGATAGACAAGGTCTAAAATCATGTTTGATGCACTTTGGAAGCAATGTTTTTAACAGAACTGTTCAAACTAGATGATTGGAAGACTATGGACAATTTTTAGTAAGTTGCAGCAATTGAACTACAGAAATAACCACTTTTACATAAACAAGGTCTAAAATCATGTTTGATGCACTCTGGATACAATGTTTTTAACATAACTGTTCAAACTAGATGAACATTTTCAGCAAGTTGCAGCAATTGAACTACAGAAATAACCACTTTTACATAAACAAGGTCTAAAATCATGTTTGACGCACTCTGGATACAATGTTTTTTACAGAACTGTTCAAACTAGATGATTAGGAACAACTGTGGACAATTTTCAGCATTGTTTGCAGCAATTGAACTACATAAATAACCACTTTTCGATAGACAAGGTCTAAAATCATGTTTGATGCACTCTGGATACAATGTTTTTAACATAACTGTTCAAACTAGATGATTGGAACACTATGGACAATTTTCAGCAAGTTGCAGCAATTGAACTACAGAAATAACCACTTTTCGATAGACAAGGTCTAAAATCATGTTTGATGCACTCTGGAAGCAATGTTTTTTACAGAACTGTTCAAACTAGATGATTATGAACAACTGTGGACAATTTTCAGCATTGTTTGCAGCAATTGAACTACAGAAATAACCACTTTTCGATAGACAAGGTCTAAAATCATGTTTGATGCACTCTGGAAGCAATGTTTTTTACAGAACTGTTCAAACTAGATGATTAGGAACAACTGTGGACAATTTTCAGCATTGTTTGCAGCAATTGAACTACAGAAATAACCACTTTTCGATAGACAAGGTCTAAAATCGTGTTTGATGCACTCTGGAAGCAATGTTTTTTACAGAACTGTTCAAACTAGATGATTGGAACACTATGGACAATTTTCAGCAAGTTGCAGCAATTGAACTACAGAAATAACCACTTTTCGATAGACAAGGTCTAAAATCATGTTTGATGCACTTTGGAAGCAATGTTTTTAACAGAACTGTTCAAACTAGATGATTGGAAGACTATGGACAATTTTTAGTAAGTTGCAGCAATTGAACTACAGAAATAACCACTTTTACATAAACAAGGTCTAAAATCATGTTTGATGCACTTTGGAAGCAATGTTTTTAACAGAACTGTTCAAACTAGATGATTAGGAACAACTGTGGACAATTTTCAGCATTGTTTGCAGCAATTGAACTACAGAAATAACCACTTTTCGATAGACAAGGTCTAAAATCATGTTTGACGCACTCTGGATACAATGTTTTTTACAGAACTGTTCAAACTAGATGATTAGGAACAACTGTGGACAATTTTCAGCATTGTTTGCAGCAATTGAACTACAGAAATAACCACTTTTCGATAGACAAGGTCTAAAATCATGTTTGATGCACTCTGGAAGCAATGTTTTTTACAGAACTGTTCAAACTAGATGATTAGGAACAACTGTCGACAATTTTCAGCATTGTTTGCAGCAATTGAACTACAGAAATAACCACTTTTCGATAGACAAGGTCTAAAATCGTGTTTGATGCACTCTGGAAGCAATGTTTTTTACAGAACTGTTCAAACTAGATGATTGGAACACTATGGACAATTTTCAGCAAGTTGCAGCAATTGAACTACAGAAATAACCACTTTTCGATAGACAAGGTCTAAAATCATGTTTGATGCACTCTGGAAGCAATGTTTTTTACAGAACTGTTCAAACTAGATGAACATTTTCAGCAAGTTGCAGCAATTGAACTACAGAAATAACCACTTTTACATAAACAAGGTCTAAAATCATGTTTGATGCACTCTGGAAGCAATGTTTTTAACATAACTGTTCAAACTAGATGATTGGAACACTATGGACAATTTTCAGCAAGTTGCAGCAATTGAACTACAGAAATAACCACTTTTCGATAGACAAGGTCTAAAATCATGTTTGATGCACTCTGGAAGCAATGTTTTTTACAGACCTGTTCAAACTAGATGATTAGGAACAACTGTGGACAATTTTCAGCATTGTTTGCAGCAGTTGAACTACAGAAATAACCACTTTTCCATAGACAAGGTCAAAAATCATGTTTGAAGCAATGTTTTTAACATAACTGTTCAAACTAGATGAACATTTTCAGCAAGTTGCAGCAATTGAACTACAGAAATAACCACTTTTCGATAGACAAGGCCTAAAATCATGTTTGATGCACTCTTGAAGCAATGTTTTTAACATAACTGTTCAAACTAGATGAAAATTTTCAGCAAGTTGCAGCAATTGAACTACAGAAATAATCACTTTTATATAAACAAGGTCTAAATCATGTTTGATTTGCACTAGAGAAGTAAATTTTTTTACAAAACTGTTCAAACTAGATGATTAGGAACAACTGTGGACAATTTTCAGCATTGTTTGCAGCAATTGAACTACAGAAATAACCACTTTTCGATAGACAAGGTCTAAAATCATGTTTGATGCACTCTGGAAGCAATGTTTTTTACAGAACTGTTCAAACTAGATGATTAGGAACAACTGTGGACAATTTTCAGCATTGTTTGCAGCAATTGAACTACAGAAATAACCACTTTTCGATAGACAAGGTCTAAAATCATGTTTGATGCACTCTGGAAGCAATGTTTTTTACAGAACTGTTCAAACTAGATGATTGGAACACTATGGACAATTTTCAGCAAGTTGCAGCAATTGAACTACAGAAATAACCACTTTTCGATAGACAAGGTCTAAAATCATGTTTGATGCACTCTGGAAGCAATGTTTTTTACAGAACTGTTCAAACTAGATGAACATTTTCAGCAAGTTGCAGCAATTGAACTACAGAAATAACCACTTTTCGATAGACAATGGCCTAAAATCATGTTTGATGCACTCTGGAAGCAATGTTTTTAACATAACTGTTCAAACTAGATGAACATTTTCAGCAAGTTGCAGCAATTGAACGACAGAAATAACCACTTTTCCATAGACAAGGTCTAAAATCCTGTTTGATGCACTCTGGATACAATGTTTTTAACATAACTGTTCAAACTAGATGAACATTTTCAGCAAGTTGCAGCAATTGAACTACAGAAATAATCACTTTTATATAAACAAGGTCTAAATCATGTTTGATTTGCACTAGAGAAGTACATTTTTTTACAGAACTGTTCAAACTAGATGCTTATGAACAACTGTGGACAATTTTCAGCATTGTTTGCAGCAATTGCACTACAGAAATAACCACTTTTCCATAGACAAGGTCTAAAATCATGTTTGATGCACGCTGGATACAATGTTTTTAACATAACTGTTCAAACTAGATGATTGGAACACTATGGACAATTTTTAGCAAGTTGCAGCAATTGAACTACTTAAATAACCACTTTTACATAAACAAGGTCTAAAATCATGTTTGATGCACTCTGGAAGCAATGCTTTTTGCAGAACTGTTCAAACTAGATGATTAGGAACAACTGTGGACAATTTTCAGCATTGTTTGCAGCAATTGAACTACAGAAATAACCACTTTTCGATAGACAAGGTCTAAAATCATGTTTGATGCACTCTGGATACAATGTTTTTAACATAACTGTTCAAACTAGATGAACATTTTCAGCAAGTTGCAGCAATTGAACTACAGAAATAACCACTTTTCGATAGACAAGGTCTAAAATCATGTTTGATGCACTTTGGAAGCAATGTTTTTAACAGAACTGTTCAAACTAGATGATTGGAAGACTATGGACAATTTTTAGTAAGTTGCAGCAATTGAACTACAGAAATAACCACTTTTACATAAACAAGGTCTAAAATCATGTTTGATGCACTTTGGAAGCAATGTTTTTAACAGAACTGTTCAAACTAGATGATTAGGAACAACTGTGGACAATTTTCAGCATTGTTTGCAGCAATTGAACTACAGAAATAACCACTTTTCGATAGACAAGGTCTAAAATCATGTTTGACGCACTCTGGATACAATGTTTTTTACAGAACTGTTCAAACTAGATGATTAGGAACAACTGTGGACAATTTTCAGCATTGTTTGCAGCAATTGAACTACATAAATAACCACTTTTCGATAGACAAGGTCTAAAATCATGTTTGATGCACTCTGGATACAATGTTTTTAACATAACTGTTCAAACTAGATGATTGGAACACTATGGACAATTTTCAGCAAGTTGCAGCAATTGAACTACAGAAATAACCACTTTTCGATAGACAAGGTCTAAAATCATGTTTGATGCACTCTGGAAGCAATGTTTTTTACAGAACTGTTCAAACTAGATGATTATGAACAACTGTGGACAATTTTCAGCATTGTTTGCAGCAATTGAACTACAGAAATAACCACTTTTCGATAGACAAGGTCTAAAATCATGTTTGATGCACTCTGGAAGCAATGTTTTTTACAGAACTGTTCAAACTAGATGATTAGGAACAACTGTGGACAATTTTCAGCATTGTTTGCAGCAATTGAACTACAGAAATAACCACTTTTCGATAGACAAGGTCTAAAATCATGTTTGATGCACTCTGGAAGCAATGTTTTTTACAGAACTGTTCAAACTAGATGATTGGAACACTATGGACAATTTTCAGCAAGTTGCAGCAATTGAACTACAGAAATAACCACTTTTCGATAGACAAGGTCTAAAATCATGTTTGATGCACTCTGGAAGCAATGTTTTTTACAGAACTGTTCAAACTAGATGAACATTTTCAGCAAGTTGCAGCAATTGAACTACAGAAATAACCACTTTTACATAAACAAGGTCTAAAATCATGTTTGATGCACTCTGGAAGCAATGTTTTTAACATAACTGTTCAAACTAGATGATTGGAACACTATGGACAATTTTCAGCAAGTTGCAGCAATTGAACTACAGAAATAACCACTTTTCGATAGACAAGGTCTAAAATCATGTTTGATGCACTCTGGAAGCAATGTTTTTTACAGAACTGTTCAAACTAGATGATTATGAACAACTGTGGACAATTTTCAGCATTGTTTGCAGCAATTGAACTACAGAAATAACCACTTTTCGATAGACAAGGTCTAAAATCATGTTTGATGCACTCTGGAAGCAATGTTTTTTACAGAACTGTTCAAACTAGATGATTAGGAACAACTGTGGACAATTTTCAGCATTGTTTGCAGCAATTGAACTACAGAAATAACCACTTTTCGATAGACAAGGTCTAAAATCATGTTTGATGCACTCTGGAAGCAATGTTTTTTACAGAACTGTTCAAACTAGATGATTGGAACACTATGGACAATTTTCAGCAAGTTGCAGCAATTGAACTACAGAAATAACCACTTTTCGATAGACAAGGTCTAAAATCATGTTTGATGCACTCTGGAAGCAATGTTTTTTACAGAACTGTTCAAACTAGATGAACATTTTCAGCAAGTTGCAGCAATTGAACTACAGAAATAACCACTTTTACATAAACAAGGTCTAAAATCATGTTTGATGCACTCTGGAAGCAATGTTTTTAACATAACTGTTCAAACTAGATGATTGGAACACTATGGACAATTTTCAGCACGTTGCAGCAATTGAACTACAGAAATAACCACTTTTCGATAGACAAGGTCTAAAATCATGTTTGATGCACTCTGGAAGCAATGTTTTTTACAGACCTGTTCAAACTAGATGATTAGGAACAACTGTGGACAATTTTCAGCATTGTTTGCAGCAGTTGAACTACAGAAATAACCACTTTTCCATAGACAAGTTCTAAAATCATGTTTGATGCACTCTGGATACAATGTTTTTAACATAACTGTTCAAACTAGATGATTGGAACACTATGGACAATTTTCAGCAAGTTGCAGCAATTGAACTACAGAAATAACCACTTTTCGATAGACAAGGTCTAAAATCATGTTTGATGCACTCTGGAAGCAATGTTTTTTACAGAACTGTTCAAACTAGATGATTATGAACAACTGTGGACAATTTTCAGCATTGTTTGCAGCAATTGAACTACAGAAATAACCACTTTTCGATAGACAAGGTCTAAAATCATGTTTGATGCACTCTGGAAGCAATGTTTTTTACAGAACTGTTCAAACTAGATGATTAGGAACAACTGTGGACAATTTTCAGCATTGTTTGCAGCAATTGAACTACAGAAATAACCACTTTTCGATAGACAAGGTCTAAAATCATGTTTGATGCACTCTGGAAGCAATGTTTTTTACAGAACTGTTCAAACTAGATGATTGGAACACTATGGACAATTTTCAGCAAGTTGCAGCAATTGAACTACAGAAATAACCACTTTTCGATAGACAAGGTCTAAAATCATGTTTGATGCACTCTGGAAGCAATGTTTTTTACAGAACTGTTCAAACTAGATGAACATTTTCAGCAAGTTGCAGCAATTGAACTACAGAAATAACCACTTTTACATAAACAAGGTCTAAAATCATGTTTGATGCACTCTGGAAGCAATGTTTTTAACATAACTGTTCAAACTAGATGATTGGAACACTATGGACAATTTTCAGCAAGTTGCAGCAATTGAACTACAGAAATAACCACTTTTCGATAGACAAGGCCTAAAATCATGTTTGATGCACTCTGGAAGCAATGTTTTTAACATAACTGTTCAAACTAGATGAACATTTTCAGCAAGTTGCAGCAATTGAACTACAGAAATAATCACTTTTATATAAACAAGGTCTAAAATCATGTTTGATGCACTCTGGAAGCAATGTTTTTAACATAACTGTTCAAACTAGATGATTGGAACACTATGGACAATTTTCAGCACGTTGCAGCAATTGAACTACAGAAATAACCACTTTTCGATAGACAAGGTCTAAAATCATGTTTGATGCACTCTGGAAGCAATGTTTTTTACAGAACTGTTCAAACTAGATGATTATGAACAACTGTGGACAATTTTCAGCATTGTTTGCAGCAATTGAACTACAGAAATAACCACTTTTCGATAGACAAGGTCTAAAATCATGTTTGATGCACTCTGGAAGCAATGTTTTTTACAGAACTGTTCAAACTAGATGATTAGGAACAACTGTGGACAATTTTCAGCATTGTTTGCAGCAATTGAACTACAGAAATAACCACTTTTCGATAGACAAGGTCTAAAATCATGTTTGATGCACTCTGGAAGCAATGTTTTTTACAGAACTGTTCAAACTAGATGATTGGAACACTATGGACAATTTTCAGCAAGTTGCAGCAATTGAACTACAGAAATAACCACTTTTCGATAGACAAGGTCTAAAATCATGTTTGATGCACTCTGGAAGCAATGTTTTTTACAGAACTGTTCAAACTAGATGAACATTTTCAGCAAGTTGCAGCAATTGAACTACAGAAATAACCACTTTTACATAAACAAGGTCTAAAATCATGTTTGATGCACTCTGGAAGCAATGTTTTTAACATAACTGTTCAAACTAGATGATTGGAACACTATGGACAATTTTCAGCAAGTTGCAGCAATTGAACTACAGAAATAACCACTTTTCGATAGACAAGGCCTAAAATCATGTTTGATGCACTCTGGAAGCAATGTTTTTAACATAACTGTTCAAACTAGATGAACATTTTCAGCAAGTTGCAGCAATTGAACTACAGAAATAATCACTTTTATATAAACAAGGTCTAAATCATGTTTGATTTGCACTAGAGAAGTACATTTTTTTACAAAACTGTTCAAACTAGATGATTAGGAACAACTGTGGACAATTTTCAGCATTGTTTGCAGCAATTGAACTACAGAAATAACCACTTTTCCATAGACAAGGTCTAAATCATGTTTGATTTGCACTAGAGAAGTACATTTTTTTACAAACCTGTTCAAACTAGATGATTGGAACACTATGGACAATTTTTAGCAAGTTGCAGCAATTGCACTCTGGAAGCAATGTTTTTTACAGACCTGTTCAAACTAGATGATTAGGAACAACTGTGGACAATTTTCAGCATTGTTTGCAGCAGTTGAACTACAGAAATAACCACTTTTCCATAGACAAGTTCTAAAATCATGTTTGATGCACTCTGGATACAATGTTTTTAACATAACTGTTCAAACTAGATGATTGGAACACTATGGACAATTTTCAGCAAGTTGCAGCAATTGAACTACAGAAATAACCACTTTTCGATAGACAAGGTCTAAAATCATGTTTGATGCACTCTGGAAGCAATGTTTTTTACAGAACTGTTCAAACTAGATGATTATGAACAACTGTGGACAATTTTCAGCATTGTTTGCAGCAATTGAACTACAGAAATAACCACTTTTCGATAGACAAGGTCTAAAATCATGTTTGATGCACTCTGGAAGCAATGTTTTTTACAGAACTGTTCAAACTAGATGATTAGGAACAACTGTGGACAATTTTCAGCATTGTTTGCAGCAATTGAACTACAGAAATAACCACTTTTCGATAGACAAGGTCTAAAATCATGTTTGATGCACTCTGGAAGCAATGTTTTTTACAGAACTGTTCAAACTAGATGATTGGAACACTATGGACAATTTTCAGCAAGTTGCAGCAATTGAACTACAGAAATAACCACTTTTCGATAGACAAGGTCTAAAATCATGTTTGATGCACTCTGGAAGCAATGTTTTTTACAGAACTGTTCAAACTAGATGAACATTTTCAGCAAGTTGCAGCAATTGAACTACAGAAATAACCACTTTTACATAAACAAGGTCTAAAATCATGTTTGATGCACTCTGGAAGCAATGTTTTTAACATAACTGTTCAAACTAGATGATTGGAACACTATGGACAATTTTCAGCAAGTTGCAGCAATTGAACTACAGAAATAACCACTTTTCGATAGACAAGGCCTAAAATCATGTTTGATGCACTCTGGAAGCAATGTTTTTAACATAACTGTTCAAACTAGATGAACATTTTCAGCAAGTTGCAGCAATTGAACTACAGAAATAATCACTTTTATATAAACAAGGTCTAAATCATGTTTGATTTGCACTAGAGAAGTACATTTTTTTACAAAACTGTTCAAACTAGATGATTAGGAACAACTGTGGACAATTTTCAGCATTGTTTGCAGCAATTGAACTACAGAAATAACCACTTTTCCATAGACAAGGTCTAAATCATGTTTGATTTGCACTAGAGAAGTACATTTTTTTACAAACCTGTTCAAACTAGATGATTGGAACACTATGGACAATTTTTAGCAAGTTGCAGCAATTGAACTACAGAAATAACCACTTTTCGATAGACAAGGTCTAAAATCATGTTTGATTTGCACTAGAGAAGTACATTTTTTTTTACAGAACTGTTCAAACTTGATTGGCTGGAACACTATGGACAATTTTCAGCAAGTTGAAGCAATTGAACTACTTAAATAACCACTTTTCGATAGACAAGGTCTAAAATCATGTTTGATGCACTCTGGAAGCAATGTTTTTAACATAACTGTTCAAACTAGATGAACATTTTCAGCAAGTTGCAGCAATTGAACGACAGAAATAACCACTTTTCCATAGACAAGGTCTAAAATCCTGTTTGATGCACTCTGGATACAATGTTTTTAACATAACTGTTCAAACTAGATGAACATTTTCAGCAAGTTGCAGCAATTGAACTACAGAAATAATCACTTTTATATAAACAAGGTCTAAATCATGTTTGATTTGCACTAGAGAAGTACATTTTTTTACAGAACTGTTCAAACTAGATGCTTATGAACAACTGTGGACAATTTTCAGCATTGTTTGCAGCAATTGAACTACAGAAATAACCACTTTTACATAAACAAGGTCTAAAATCATGTTTGATGCACTCTGGAAGCAATGCTTTTTGCAGAACTGTTCAAACTAGATGATTAGGAACAACTGTGGACAATTTTCAGCATTGTTTGCAGCAATTGAACTACAGAAATAACCACTTTTCCATAGACAAGGTCTAAATCATGTTTGATTTGCACTAGAGAAGTACATTTTTTTACAGACCTGTTCAAACTAGATGATTGGAACACTATGGACAATTTTTAGCAAGTTGCAGCAATTGAACTACAGAAATAACCACTTTTCGATAGACAAGGTCTAAAATCATGTTTGATGCACTCTGGAAGCAATGTTTTTAACATAACTGTTCAAACTAGATGAACATTTTCAGCAAGTTGCAGCAATTGAACGACAGAAATAACCACTTTTTGATAGACAAGGTCTAAAATCATGTTTGATGCACTCTGGATACAATGTTTTTAACATAACTGTTCAAACTAGATGAACATTTTCAGCAAGTTGCAGCAATTGAACTACAGAAATAACCACTTTTCGATAGACAAGGTCTAAAATCATGTTTGATGCACTTTGGAAGCAATGTTTTTAACAGAACTGTTCAAACTAGATGATTGGAAGACTATGGACAATTTTTAGTAAGTTGCAGCAATTGAACTACAGAAATAACCACTTTTACATAAACAAGGTCTAAAATCATGTTTGATGCACTTTGGAAGCAATGTTTTTAACAGAACTGTTCAAACTAGATGATTAGGAACAACTGTGGACAATTTTCAGCATTGTTTGCAGCAATTGAACTACAGAAATAACCACTTTTCGATAGACAAGGTCTAAAATCATGTTTGACGCACTCTGGATACAATGTTTTTTACAGAACTGTTCAAACTAGATGATTAGGAACAACTGTGGACAATTTTCAGCATTGTTTGCAGCAATTGAACTACATAAATAACCAATTTTCGGTAGACAAGGTCTAAAATCATGTTTGATGCACTCTGGATACAATGTTTTTAACATAACTGTTCAAACTAGATGATTGGAACACTATGGACAATTTTCAGCAAGTTGCAGCAATTGAACTACAGAAATAACCACTTTTCGATAGACAAGGTCTAAAATCATGTTTGATGCACTCTGGAAGCAATGTTTTTTACAGAACTGTTCAAACTAGATGATTATGAACAACTGTGGACAATTTTCAGCATTGTTTGCAGCAATTGAACTACAGAAATAACCACTTTTCGATAGACAAGGTCTAAAATCATGTTTGATGCACTCTGGAAGCAATGTTTTTTACAGAACTGTTCAAACTAGATGATTAGGAACAACTGTGGACAATTTTCAGCATTGTTTGCAGCAATTGAACTACAGAAATAACCACTTTTCGATAGACAAGGTCTAAAATCATGTTTGATGCACTCTGGAAGCAATGTTTTTTACAGAACTGTTCAAACTAGATGATTGGAACACTATGGACAATTTTCAGCAAGTTGCAGCAATTGAACTACAGAAATAACCACTTTTCGATAGACAAGGTCTAAAATCATGTTTGATGCACTCTGGAAGCAATGTTTTTTACAGAACTGTTCAAACTAGATGAACATTTTCAGCAAGTTGCAGCAATTGAACTACAGAAATAACCACTTTTACATAAACAAGGTCTAAAATCATGTTTGATGCACTCTGGAAGCAATGTTTTTAACATAACTGTTCAAACTAGATGATTGGAACACTATGGACAATTTTCAGCAAGTTGCAGCAATTGAACTACAGAAATAACCACTTTTCGATAGACAAGGTCTAAAATCATGTTTGATGCACTCTGGAAGCAATGTTTTTTACAGAACTGTTCAAACTAGATGATTAGGAACAACTGTGGACAATTTTCAGCATTGTTTGCAGCAATTGAACTACAGAAATAACCACTTTTCGATAGACAAGGTCTAAAATCATGTTTGATGCACTCTGGAAGCAATGTTTTTTACAGACCTGTTCAAACTAGATGATTAGGAACAACTGTGGACAATTTTCAGCATTGTTTGCAGCAGTTGAACTACAGAAATAACCACTTTTCCATAGACAAGGTCTAAAATCATGTTTGAAGCAATGTTTTTAACATAACTGTTCAAACTAGATGAACATTTTCAGCAAGTTGCAGCAATTGAACTACAGAAATAACCACTTTTCGATAGACAAGGCCTAAAATCATGTTTGATGCACTCTGGAAGCAATGTTTTTAACATAACTGTTCAAACTAGATGAACATTTTCAGCAAGTTGCAGCAATTGAACTACAGAAATAATCACTTTTATATAAACAAGGTCTAAATCATGTTTGATTTGCACTAGAGAAGTACATTTTTTTACAAAACTGTTCAAACTAGATGATTAGGAACAACTGTGGACAATTTTCAGCATTGTTTGCAGCAATTGAACTACAGAAATAACCACTTTTCCATAGACAAGGTCTAAATCATGTTTGATTTGCACTAGAGAAGTACATTTTTTTACAAACCTGTTCAAACTAGATGATTGGAACACTATGGACAATTTTTAGCAAGTTGCAGCAATTGAACTACTTAAATAACCACTTTTCGATAGACAAGGTCTAAATCATGTTTGATTTGCACTAGAGAAGTACATTTTTTTACAAACCTGTTCAAACTAGATGATTGGAACACTATGGACAATTTTTAGCAAGTTGCAGCAATTGAACTACAGAAATAACCACTTTTCCATAGACAAGGTCTAAATCATGTTTGATTTGCACTAGAGAAGTACATTTTTTTACAAACCTGTTCAAACTAGATGATTGGAACACTATGGACAATTTTTAGCAAGTTGCAGCAATTGAACTACAGAAATAACCACTTTTCCATAGACAAGGTCTAAATCATGTTTGATTTGCACTAGAGAAGTACATTTTTTTACAAACCTGTTCAAACTAGATGATTGGAACACTATGGACAATTTTCAGCAAGTTGAAGCAATTGAACTACTTAAATAACCACTTTTCGATAGACAAGGTCTAAAATCATGTTTGATGCACTCTGGAAGCAATGTTTTTAACATAACTGTTCAAACTAGATGAACATTTTCAGCAAGTTGCAGCAATTGAACGACAGAAATAACCACTTTTCCATAGACAAGGTCTAAAATCCTGTTTGATGCACTCTGGATACAATGTTTTTAACATAACTGTTCAAACTAGATGAACATTTTCAGCAAGTTGCAGCAATTGAACTACAGAAATAATCACTTTTATATAAACAAGGTCTAAATCATGTTTGATTTGCACTAGAGAAGTACATTTTTTTACAGAACTGTTCAAACTAGATGATTATGAACAACTGTGGACAATTTTCAGCATTGTTTGCAGCAATTGAACTACAGAAATAACCACTTTTCCATAGACAAGGTCTAAAATCATGTTTGATGCACGCTGGATACAATGTTTTTAACATAACTGTTCAAACTAGATGATTGGAACACTATGGACAATTTTTAGCAAGTTGCAGCAATTGAACTACTTAAATAACCACTTTTACATAAACAAGGTCTAAAATCATGTTTGATGCACTCTGGAAGCAATGCTTTTTGCAGAACTGTTCAAACTAGATGATTAGGAACACCTGTGGACAATTTTCAGCATTTTTTGCAGCAATTGAACTACAGAAATAACCACTTTTCCATAGACAAGGTCTAAATCATGTTTGATTTGCACTAGAGAAGTACATTTTTTTACAGACCTGTTCAAACTAGATGATTGGAACACTATGGACAATTTTTAGCAAGTTGCAGCAATTGAACTACAGAAATAACAACTTTTCGATAGACAAGGTCTAAAATCATGTTTGATGCACTCTGGAAGCAATGTTTTTAACATAACTGTTCAAACTAGATGAACATTTTCAGCAAGTTGCAGCAATTGAACGACAGAAATAACCACTTTTCGATAGACAAGGTCTAAAATCATGTTTGATGCACTCTGGATACAATGTTTTTAACATAACTGTTCAAACTAGATGAACATTTTCAGCAAGTTGCAGCAATTGAACTACAGAAATAACCACTTTTCGATAGACAAGGTCTAAAATCATGTTTGATGCACTTTGGAAGCAATGTTTTTAACAGAACTGTTCAAACTAGATGATTGGAAGACTATGGACAATTTTTAGTAAGTTGCAGCAATTGAACTACAGAAATAACCACTTTTACATAAACAAGGTCTAAAATCATGTTTGATGCACTTTGGAAGCAATGTTTTTAACAGAACTGTTCAAACTAGATGATTAGGAACAACTGTGGACAATTTTCAGCATTGTTTGCAGCAATTGAACTACAGAAATAACCACTTTTCGATAGACAAGGTCTAAAATCATGTTTGACGCACTCTGGATACAATGTTTTTTACAGAACTGTTCAAACTAGATGATTAGGAACAACTGTGGACAATTTTCAGCATTGTTTGCAGCAATTGAACTACATAAATAACCACTTTTCGATAGACAAGGTCTAAAATCATGTTTGATGCACTCTGGATACACTGTTTTTAACAACTGTTCAAACTAGATAATTGGAACACTATGGACAATTTTCAGCAAGTTGCAGCAATTGAACTACAGAAATAACCACTTTTCGATAGACAAGGTCTAAAATCATGTTTGATGCACTCTGGAAGCAATGTTTTTTACAGAACTGTTCAAACTAGATGATTATGAACAACTGTGGACAATTTTCAGCATTGTTTGCAGCAATTGAACTACAGAAATAACCACTTTTCGATAGACAAGGTCTAAAATCATGTTTGATGCACTCTGGAAGCAATGTTTTTTACAGAACTGTTCAAACTAGATGATTAGGAACAACTGTGGACAATTTTCAGCATTGTTTGCAGCAATTGAACTACAGAAATAACCACTTTTCGATAGACAAGGTCTAAAATCATGTTTGATGCACTCTGGAAGCAATGTTTTTTACAGAACTGTTCAAACTAGATGATTGGAACACTATGGACAATTTTCAGCAAGTTGCAGAAATTGAACTACAGAAATAACCACTTTTCGATAGACAAGGTCTAAAATCATGTTTGATGCACTCTGGAAGCAATGTTTTTTACAGAAATGTTCAAACTAGATGAACATTTTCAGCAAGTTGCAGCAATTGAACTACAGAAATAACCACTTTTACATAAACAAGGTCTAAAATCATGTTTGATGCACTCTGGAAGCAATGTTTTTAACATAACTGTTCAAACTAGATGATTGGAACACTATGGACAATTTTCAGCAAGTTGCAGCAATTGAACTACAGAAATAACCACTTTTCGATAGACAAGGTCTAAAATCATGTTTGATGCACTCTGGAAGCAATGTTTTTTACAGAACTGTTCAAACTAGATGATTAGGAACAACTGTGGACAATTTTCAGCATTGTTTGCAGCAATTGAACTACAGAAATAACCACTTTTCGATAGACAAGGTCTAAAATCATGTTTGATGCACTCTGGATACAATGTTTTTAACATAACTGTTCAAACTAGATTAACATTTTCAGCAAGTTGCAGCAATTGAACTACTTAAATAACCACTTTTCGATAGACAAGGTCTAAAATCATGTTTGATGCACTCTGGATATAATGTTTTTAACATAACTGTTCAAACTAGATGAACATTTTCAGCAAGTTGCAGCAATTGAACTACAGAAATAACCACTTTTCGATAGACAAGGTCTAAAATCATGTTTGATGCACTCTGGATACAATGTTTTTAACATAACTGTTCAAACTAGATGAACATTTTCAGCAAGTTGCAGCAATTGAACTACAGAAATAACCACTTTTATATAAACAAGGTCTAAATCATGTTTGATTTGCACTAGAGAAGTACATTTTTTTACAGAACTGTTCAAACTAGATGATTAGGAACAACTGTGGACAATTTTCAGCATCGTTTGCAGCAATTGAACTACAGAAATAACCACTTTTCGATAGACAAGGTCTAAAATCATGTTTGATGCACTCTGGAAGCAATGTTTTTTACAGAACTGTTCAAACTAGATGATTAGGAACAACTGTGGACAATTTTCAGCATTGTTTGCAGCAATTGAACTACAGAAATAACCACTTTTCGATAGACAAGGTCTAAAATCATGTTTGATGCACTCTGGAAGCAATGTTTTTTACAGAACTGTTCAAACTAGATGATTAGGAACAACTGTGGACAATTTTCAGCATTGTTTACAGCAATTGAACTACAGAAATAACCACTTTTCGATAAACAAGGTCTAAAATCATGTTTGATGCACTCTGGAAGCAATGTTTTTTACAGAACTGTTCAAACTAGATGATTAGGAACAACTGTGGACAATTTTCAGCATTGTTTGCAGCAATTGAACTACAGAAATAACCACTTTTACATAAACAAGGTCTAAAATCATGTTTGATGCACTCTGGATACAATGTTTTTAACATAACTGTTCAAACTAGATGAACATTTTCAGCAAGTTGCAGCAATTGAACTACAGAAATAACCACTTTTCGATAGACAAGGTCTAAAATCATGTTTGATGCACTCTGGAAGCAATGTTTTTTACAGAACTGTTCAAACTAGATGATTAGGAACAACTGTGGACAATTTTCAGCATTGTTTGCAGCAATTGAACTACAGAAATAACCACTTTTCGATAGACAAGGTCTAAAATCATGTTTGATGCACTCTGGATACAATGTTTTTAACATAACTGTTCAAACTAGATTAACATTTTCAGCAAGTTGCAGCAATTGAACTACTTAAATAACCACTTTTCGATAGACAAGGTCTAAAATCATGTTTGATGCACTCTGGATATAATGTTTTTAACATAACTGTTCAAACTAGATGAACATTTTCAGCAAGTTGCAGCAATTGAACTACAGAAATAACCACTTTTCGATAGACAAGGTCTAAAATCATGTTTGATGCACTCTGGATACAATGTTTTTAACATAACTGTTCAAACTAGATGAACATTTTCAGCAAGTTGCAGCAATTGAACTACAGAAATAACCACTTTTATATAAACAAGGTCTAAATCATGTTTGATTTGCACTAGAGAAGTACATTTTTTTACAGAACTGTTCAAACTAGATGATTAGGAACAACTGTGGACAATTTTCAGCATCGTTTGCAGCAATTGAACTACAGAAATAACCACTTTTCGATAGACAAGGTCTAAAATCATGTTTGATGCACTCTGGAAGCAATGTTTTTTACAGAACTGTTCAAACTAGATGATTAGGAACAACTGTGGACAATTTTCAGCATTGTTTGCAGCAATTGAACTACAGAAATAACCACTTTTCGATAGACAAGGTCTAAAATCATGTTTGATGCACTCTGGAAGCAATGTTTTTTACAGAACTGTTCAAACTAGATGATTAGGAACAACTGTGGACAATTTTCAGCATTGTTTACAGCAATTGAACTACAGAAATAACCACTTTTCGATAAACAAGGTCTAAAATCATGTTTGATGCACTCTGGAAGCAATGTTTTTTACAGAACTGTTCAAACTAGATGATTAGGAACAACTGTGGACAATTTTCAGCATTGTTTGCAGCAATTGAACTACAGAAATAACCACTTTTACATAAACAAGGTCTAAAATCATGTTTGATGCACTCTGGATACAATGTTTTTAACATAACTGTTCAAACTAGATGAACATTTTCAGCAAGTTGCAGCAATTGAACTACAGAAATAACCACTTTTCGATAGACAAGGTCTAAAATCATGTTTGATGCACTCTGGAAGCAATGTTTTTTACAGAACTGTTCAAACTAGATGAACATTTTCAGCAAGTTGCAGCAATTGAACTACAGAAATAACCACTTTTACATAAACAAGGTCTAAAATCATGTTTGATGCACTCTGGATACAATGTTTTTAACATAGCTGTTCAAACTAGATGAACATTTTCAGCAAGTTGCAGCAATTGAACTACAGAAATAACCACTTTTCGATAAACAAGGTCTAAAATCATGTTTGATGCACTCTGGATACAATGTTTTTAACATAACTGTTCAAACTAGATGAACATTTTCAGCAAGTTGCAGCAATTGAACTACAGAAATAACCACTTTTACATAAACTAGGTCTAAATCATGTTTGATTTGCACTAGAGAAGTACATTTTTTTACAAAACTGTTCAAACTAGATGATTAGGAACAACTGTGGACAATTTTCAGCATTGTTTGCAGCAATTGAACTACAGAAATAACCACTTTTCCATAGACAAGGTCTAAATCATGTTTGATTTGCACTAGAGAAGTACATTTTTTTACAAACCTGTTCAAACTAGATGATTGGAACACTATGGACAATTTTTAGCAAGTTGCAGCAATTGAACTACTTAAATAACCACTTTTCGATAGACAAGGTCTAAATCATGTTTGATTTGCACTAGAGAAGTACATTTTTTTACAAACCTGTTCAAACTAGATGATTGGAACACTATGGACAATTTTTAGCAAGTTGCAGCAATTGAACTACAGAAATAACCACTTTTCCATAGACAAGGTCTAAATCATGTTTGATTTGCACTAGAGAAGTACATTTTTTTACAAACCTGTTCAAACTAGATGATTGGAACACTATGGACAATTTTTAGCAAGTTGCAGCAATTGAACTACAGAAATAACCACTTTTCCATAGACAAGGTCTAAATCATGTTTGATTTGCACTAGAGAAGTACATTTTTTTACAAACCTGTTCAAACTAGATGATTGGAACACTATGGACAATTTTCAGCAAGTTGCAGAAATTGAACTACAGAAATAACCACTTTTCGATAGACAAGGTCTAAAATCATGTTTGATGCACTCTGGAAGCAATGTTTTTTACAGAAATGTTCAAACTAGATGAACATTTTCAGCAAGTTGCAGCAATTGAACTACAGAAATAACCACTTTTACATAAACAAGGTCTAAAATCATGTTTGATGCACTCTGGAAGCAATGTTTTTAACATAACTGTTCAAACTAGATGATTGGAACACTATGGACAATTTTCAGCAAGTTGCAGCAATTGAACTACAGAAATAACCACTTTTCGATAGACAAGGTCTAAAATCATGTTTGATGCACTCTGGAAGCAATGTTTTTTACAGAACTGTTCAAACTAGATGATTAGGAACAACTGTGGACAATTTTCAGCATTGTTTGCAGCAATTGAACTACAGAAATAACCACTTTTCGATAGACAAGGTCTAAAATCATGTTTGATGCACTCTGGATACAATGTTTTTAACATAACTGTTCAAACTAGATTAACATTTTCAGCAAGTTGCAGCAATTGAACTACTTAAATAACCACTTTTCGATAGACAAGGTCTAAAATCATGTTTGATGCACTCTGGATATAATGTTTTTAACATAACTGTTCAAACTAGATGAACATTTTCAGCAAGTTGCAGCAATTGAACTACAGAAATAACCACTTTTCGATAGACAAGGTCTAAAATCATGTTTGATGCACTCTGGATACAATGTTTTTAACATAACTGTTCAAACTAGATGAACATTTTCAGCAAGTTGCAGCAATTGAACTACAGAAATAACCACTTTTATATAAACAAGGTCTAAATCATGTTTGATTTGCACTAGAGAAGTACATTTTTTTACAGAACTGTTCAAACTAGATGATTAGGAACAACTGTGGACAATTTTCAGCATCGTTTGCAGCAATTGAACTACAGAAATAACCACTTTTCGATAGACAAGGTCTAAAATCATGTTTGATGCACTCTGGAAGCAATGTTTTTTACAGAACTGTTCAAACTAGATGATTAGGAACAACTGTGGACAATTTTCAGCATTGTTTGCAGCAATTGAACTACAGAAATAACCACTTTTCGATAGACAAGGTCTAAAATCATGTTTGATGCACTCTGGAAGCAATGTTTTTTACAGAACTGTTCAAACTAGATGATTAGGAACAACTGTGGACAATTTTCAGCATTGTTTACAGCAATTGAACTACAGAAATAACCACTTTTCGATAAACAAGGTCTAAAATCATGTTTGATGCACTCTGGAAGCAATGTTTTTTACAGAACTGTTCAAACTAGATGATTAGGAACAACTGTGGACAATTTTCAGCATTGTTTGCAGCAATTGAACTACAGAAATAACCACTTTTACATAAACAAGGTCTAAAATCATGTTTGATGCACTCTGGATACAATGTTTTTAACATAACTGTTCAAACTAGATGAACATTTTCAGCAAGTTGCAGCAATTGAACTACAGAAATAACCACTTTTCGATAGACAAGGTCTAAAATCATGTTTGATGCACTCTGGAAGCAATGTTTTTTACAGAACTGTTCAAACTAGATGATTAGGAACAACTGTGGACAATTTTCAGCATTGTTTGCAGCAATTGAACTACAGAAATAACCACTTTTCGATAGACAAGGTCTAAAATCATGTTTGATGCACTCTGGATACAATGTTTTTAACATAACTGTTCAAACTAGATTAACATTTTCAGCAAGTTGCAGCAATTGAACTACTTAAATAACCACTTTTCGATAGACAAGGTCTAAAATCATGTTTGATGCACTCTGGATATAATGTTTTTAACATAACTGTTCAAACTAGATGAACATTTTCAGCAAGTTGCAGCAATTGAACTACAGAAATAACCACTTTTCGATAGACAAGGTCTAAAATCATGTTTGATGCACTCTGGATACAATGTTTTTAACATAACTGTTCAAACTAGATGAACATTTTCAGCAAGTTGCAGCAATTGAACTACAGAAATAACCACTTTTATATAAACAAGGTCTAAATCATGTTTGATTTGCACTAGAGAAGTACATTTTTTTACAGAACTGTTCAAACTAGATGATTAGGAACAACTGTGGACAATTTTCAGCATCGTTTGCAGCAATTGAACTACAGAAATAACCACTTTTCGATAGACAAGGTCTAAAATCATGTTTGATGCACTCTGGAAGCAATGTTTTTTACAGAACTGTTCAAACTAGATGATTAGGAACAACTGTGGACAATTTTCAGCATTGTTTGCAGCAATTGAACTACAGAAATAACCACTTTTCGATAGACAAGGTCTAAAATCATGTTTGATGCACTCTGGAAGCAATGTTTTTTACAGAACTGTTCAAACTAGATGATTAGGAACAACTGTGGACAATTTTCAGCATTGTTTACAGCAATTGAACTACAGAAATAACCACTTTTCGATAAACAAGGTCTAAAATCATGTTTGATGCACTCTGGAAGCAATGTTTTTTACAGAACTGTTCAAACTAGATGATTAGGAACAACTGTGGACAATTTTCAGCATTGTTTGCAGCAATTGAACTACAGAAATAACCACTTTTACATAAACAAGGTCTAAAATCATGTTTGATGCACTCTGGATACAATGTTTTTAACATAACTGTTCAAACTAGATGAACATTTTCAGCAAGTTGCAGCAATTGAACTACAGAAATAACCACTTTTCGATAGACAAGGTCTAAAATCATGTTTGATGCACTCTGGAAGCAATGTTTTTTACAGAACTGTTCAAACTAGATGAACATTTTCAGCAAGTTGCAGCAATTGAACTACAGAAATAACCACTTTTACATAAACAAGGTCTAAAATCATGTTTGATGCACTCTGGATACAATGTTTTTAACATAGCTGTTCAAACTAGATGAACATTTTCAGCAAGTTGCAGCAATTGAACTACAGAAATAACCACTTTTCGATAAACAAGGTCTAAAATCATGTTTGATGCACTCTGGATACAATGTTTTTAACATAACTGTTCAAACTAGATGAACATTTTCAGCAAGTTGCAGCAATTGAACTACAGAAATAACCACTTTTACATAAACTAGGTCTAAATCATGTTTGATTTGCACTAGAGAAGTACATTTTTTTACAGAACTGTTGAAACTTGATTGGATGGAGCAATATGGACAATTTTCAGCAAGTTGCAGCAATTAAACTAGAGAAATAACCACTTTTCGATAGACACGGTCTAAAATCCTGTTTGATGCACTCTGGATACAATGTTTTTAACATAACTCTTCAAACTAGATGAACATTTTCAGCAAGTTGCAGCAATTGAACTACAGAAATAACCACTTTTCGATAGACAAGGTCTAAAATCACGTTTGATGCACTCTGGAAGCAATGTTTTTTGCAGAACTGTTCAAACTAGATGATTAGGAACAACTGTGGACAATTTTCAGCATTGTTTGCAGCAATTGAACTACAGAAATAACCACTTTTACATAAACAAGGTCTAAAATCATGTTTGATGCACTCTGGATACAATGTTTTTAACATAACTGTTCAAACTAGATGAACATTTTCAGCAAGTTGCAGCAATTGAACTACAGAAATAACCACTTTTACATAAACAAGGTCTAAAATCATGTTTGATGCACTCTGGATACAATGTTTTTAACATAACTGTTCAAACTAGATGAACATTTTCAGCAAGTTGCAGCAATTGAACTACAGAAATAACCACTTTTATATAAACAAGGTCTAAATCATGTTTGATTTGCACTAGAGAAGTACATTTTTTTACAGAACTGTTCAAACTAGATGATTAGGAAGAACTGTGGACAATTTTCAGCATTGTTTGCAGCAATTGAACTACAGAAATAACCACTTTTCGATAGACAAGGTCTAAAATCATGTTTGATGCACTCTGGAAGCAATGTTTTTTACAGAACTGTTCAAACTAGATGATTAGGAACAACTGTGGACAATTTTCAGCATTGTTTGCAGCAATTGAACTACAGAAATAACCACTTTTCGATAGACAAGGTCTAAAATCATGTTTGATGCACTCTGGAAGCAATGTTTTTTACAGAACTGTTCAAACTAGATGAACATTTTCAGCAAGTTGCAGCAATTGAACTACAGAAATAACCACTTTTACATAAACAAGGTCTAAAATCATGTTTGATGCACTCTGGATACAATGTTTTTAACATAACTGTTCAAACTAGATGAACATTTTCAGCAAGTTGCAGCAATTGAACTACAGAAATAACCACTTTTACATAAACTAGGTCTAAATCATGTTTGATTTGCACTAGAGAAGTACATTTTTTTACAGAACTGTTGAAACTTGATTGGCTGGAGTAATATGGACAATTTTCAGCAAGTTGCAGCAATTAAACTAGAGAAATAACCACTTTTCGATAGACACGGTCTAAAATCCTGTTTGATGCACTCTGGATACAATGTTTTTAACATAACTCTTCAAACTAGATGAACATTTTCAGCAAGTTGCAGCAATTGAACTACAGAAATAACCACTTTTCGATAGACAAGGTCTAAAGTCATGTTTGATGCACTCTGGAAGCAATGTTTTTTGCAGAACTGTTCAAACTAGATGATTAGGAACAACTGTGGACAATTTTCAGCATTGTTTGCAGCAATTGAACTACAGAAATAACCACTTTTCGATAGACAAGGTCTAAAATCATGTTTGATGCACTCTGGATACAATGTTTTTAACATAACTGTTCAAACTAGATGAACATTTTCAGCAAGTTGCAGCAATTGAACTACAGAAATAACCACTTTTACATAAACAAGGTCTAAAATCATGTTTGATGCACTCTGGATACAATGTTTTTAACATAACTGTTCAAACTAGATGAACATTTTCAGCAAGTTGCAGCAATTGAACTACAGAAATAACCAATTTTACATAAACAAGGTCTAAAATCATGTTTGATGCACTCTGGATACAATGTTTTTAACATAACTGTTCAAACTAGATGAACATTTTCAGCAAGTTGCAGCAATTGAACTACAGAAATAACCACTTTTATATAACAAGGTCTAAATCATGTTTGATTTGCACTAGAGAAGTACATTTTTTTACAGAACTGTTCAAACTAGATGATTAGGAAGAACTGTGGACAATTTTCAGCATTGTTTGCAGCAATTGAACTACAGAAATAACCACTTTTCGATAGACAAGGTCTAAAATCATGTTTGATGCACTCTGGAAGCAATGTTTTTTACAGAACTGTTCAAACTAGATGATTAGGAACAACTGTGGACAATTTTCAGCATTGTTTGCAGCAATTGAACTACAGAAATAACCACTTTTCGATAAACAAGGTCTAAAATCATGTTTGATGCACTCTGGATACAATGTTTTTAACATAACTGTTCAAACTAGATGAACATTTTCAGCAAGTTGCAGCAATTGAACTACAGAAATAACCACTTTTACATAAACAAGGTCTAAAATCATGTTTGATGCACTCTGGAAGCAATGTTTTTTACAGAACTGTTCAAACTAGATGATTAGGAACAACTGTGGACAATTTTCAGCATTGTTTGCAGCAATTGAACAACAGAAATAACCACTTTTACATAAACTAGGTCTAAATCATGTTTGATTTGCACTAGAGAAATACATTTTTTTACAGAACTGTTGAAACTTGATTGGCTGGAACAATATGGACAATTTTCAGCAAGTTGCAGCAATTGAACTACAGAAATAACCACTTTTCGATAGACAAGGTCTAAAATCATGTTTGATGCACTCTGGAAGCAATGTTTTTTGCAGAACTGTTCAAACTAGATGATTAGGAACAACTGTGGCCAATTTTCAGCATTGTTTGCAGCAATTGAACTACAGAAATAACCACTTTTCGATAGACAAGGTCTAAAATCATGTTTGATGCACTCTGGTAGCAATGTTTTTTACAGAACTGTTCAAACTAGATGATTAGGAACAACTGTGGACAATTTTCAGCATTGTTTGCAGCAATTGAACTACAGAAATAACCACTTTTATATAGACAAGGTCTAAAATCATGTTTGATGCACTCTGGAAGCAATGTTTTTTACAGAACTGTTCAAACTAGATGAACATTTTCAGCAAGTTGCAGCAATTGAACTACAGAAATAACCACTTTTACATAAACAAGGTCTAAAATCATGTTTCATGCACTCTGGATACAATGTTTTTAACATAACTGTTCAAACTAGATGAACATTTTCAGCAAGTTGCAGCAATTGAACTACAGAAATAACCACTTTTCGATAAACAAGGTCTAAAATCATGTTTGATGCACTCTGGATACAATGTTTTTAACATAACTGTTCAAACTAGATGATTAGGAACAACTGTGGACAATTTTCAGCATTGTTTGCAGCAATTGAACTACAGAAATAACCACTTTACGATAGACAAGGTCTAAAATCATGTTTGATGCACTCTGGATACAATGTTTTTAACATAACTGTTCAAACTAGATGAACATTTTCAGCAAGTTGCAGCAATTGAACTACAGAAATAACCACTTTTACATAAACAAGGTCTAAAATCATGTTTGATGCACTCTGGATACAATGTTTTTAACATAACTGTTCAAACTAGATGAACATTTTCAGCAAGTTGCAGCAATTGAACTACAGAAATAACCACTTTTACATAAACAAGGTCTAAAATCATGTTTGATGCACTCTGGATACAATGTTTTTAACATAACTGTTCAAACTAGATGAACATTTTCAGCAAGTTGCAGCAATTGAACTACAGAAATAACCACTTTTATATAAACAAGGTCTAAATCATGTTTGATTTGCACTAGAGAAGTACATTTTTTTACAGAACTGTTCAAACTAGATGATTAGGAAGAACTGTGGACAATTTTCAGCATTGTTTGCAGCAATTGAACTACAGAAATAACCACTTTTCGATAGACAAGGTCTAAAATCATGTTTGATGCACTCTGGAAGCAATGTTTTTTACAGAACTGTTCAAACTAGATGATTAGGAACAACTGTGGACAATTTTCAGCATTGTTTGCAGCAATTGAACTACAGAAATAACCACTTTTCGATAGACAAGGTCTAAAATCATGTTTGATGCACTCTGGATACAATGTTTTTAACATAACTGTTCAAACTAGATGAACATTTTCAGCAAGTTGCAGCAATTGAACTACAGAAATAACCACTTTTACATAAACAAGGTCTAAAATCATGTTTGATGCACTCTGGAAGCAATGTTTTTTACAGAACTGTTCAAACTAGATGATTAGGAACAACTGTGGACAATTTTCAGCATTGTTTGCAGCAATTGAACAACAGAAATAACCACTTTTACATAAACTAGGTCTAAATCATGTTTGATTTGCACTAGAGAAATACATTTTTTTACAGAACTGTTGAAACTTGATTGGCTGGAACAATATGGACAATTTTCAGCAAGTTGCAGCAATTGAACTACAGAAATAACCACTTTTCGATAGACAAGGTCTAAAATCATGTTTGATGCACTCTGGAAGCAATGTTTTTTGCAGAACTGTTCAAACTAGATGATTAGGAACAACTGTGGCCAATTTTCAGCATTGTTTGCAGCAATTGAACTACAGAAATAACCACTTTTCGATAGACAAGGTCTAAAATCATGTTTGATGCACTCTGGTAGCAATGTTTTTTACAGAACTGTTCAAACTAGATGATTAGGAACAACTGTGGACAATTTTCAGCATTGTTTGCAGCAATTGAACTACAGAAATAACCACTTTTATATAGACATGGTCTAAAATCATGTTTGATGCACTCTGGAAGCAATGTTTTTTACAGAACTGTTCAAACTAGATGAACATTTTCAGCAAGTTGCAGCAATTGAACTACAGAAATAACCACTTTTACATAAACAAGGTCTAAAATCATGTTTCATGCACTCTGGATACAATGTTTTTAACATAACTGTTCAAACTAGATGAACATTTTCAGCAAGTTGCAGCAATTGAACTACAGAAATAACCACTTTTCGATAAACAAGGTCTAAAATCATGTTTGATGCACTCTGGATACAATGTTTTTAACATAACTGTTCAAACTAGATGAACATTTTCAGCAAGTTGCAGCAATTGAACTACAGAAATAACCACTTACATAAACTAGGTCTAAATCATGTTTGATTTGCACTAGAGAAGTACATTTTTTTACAGAACTGTTGAAACTTGATTGGCTGGAGCAATATGGACAATTTTCAGCAAATTGCAGCAATTAAACTAGAGAAATAACCAATTTTACATAAACAAGGTCTAAAATCATGTTTGATGCACTCTGGATACAATGTTTTTAACATAACTGTTCAAACTAGATGAACATTTTCAGCAAGTTGCAGCAATTGAACTACAGAAATAACCACTTTTATATAACAAGGTCTAAATCATGTTTGATTTGCACTAGAGAAGTACATTTTTTTACAGAACTGTTCAAACTAGATGATTAGGAAGAACTGTGGACAATTTTCAGCATTGTTTGCAGCAATTGAACTACAGAAATAACCACTTTTCGATAGACAAGGTCTAAAATCATGTTTGATGCACTCTGGAAGCAATGTTTTTTACAGAACTGTTCAAACTAGATGATTAGGAACAACTGTGGACAATTTTCAGCATTGTTTGCAGCAATTGAACTACAGAAATAACCACTTTTCGATAAACAAGGTCTAAAATCATGTTTGATGCACTCTGGATACAATGTTTTTAACATAACTGTTCAAACTAGATGAACATTTTCAGCAAGTTGCAGCAATTGAACTACAGAAATAACCACTTTTACATAAACAAGGTCTAAAATCATGTTTGATGCACTCTGGAAGCAATGTTTTTTACAGAACTGTTCAAACTAGATGATTAGGAACAACTGTGGACAATTTTCAGCATTGTTTGCAGCAATTGAACAACAGAAATAACCACTTTTACATAAACTAGGTCTAAATCATGTTTGATTTGCACTAGAGAAATACATTTTTTTACAGAACTGTTGAAACTTGATTGGCTGGAACAATATGGACAATTTTCAGCAAGTTGCAGCAATTGAACTACAGAAATAACCACTTTTCGATAGACAAGGTCTAAAATCATGTTTGATGCACTCTGGAAGCAATGTTTTTTGCAGAACTGTTCAAACTAGATGATTAGGAACAACTGTGGCCAATTTTCAGCATTGTTTGCAGCAATTGAACTACAGAAATAACCACTTTTCGATAGACAAGGTCTAAAATCATGTTTGATGCACTCTGGTAGCAATGTTTTTTACAGAACTGTTCAAACTAGATGATTAGGAACAACTGTGGACAATTTTCAGCATTGTTTGCAGCAATTGAACTACAGAAATAACCACTTTTATATAGACAAGGTCTAAAATCATGTTTGATGCACTCTGGAAGCAATGTTTTTTACAGAACTGTTCAAACTAGATGAACATTTTCAGCAAGTTGCAGCAATTGAACTACAGAAATAACCACTTTTACATAAACAAGGTCTAAAATCATGTTTCATGCACTCTGGATACAATGTTTTTAACATAACTGTTCAAACTAGATGAACATTTTCAGCAAGTTGCAGCAATTGAACTACAGAAATAACCACTTTTCGATAAACAAGGTCTAAAATCATGTTTGATGCACTCTGGATACAATGTTTTTAACATAACTGTTCAAACTAGATGATTAGGAACAACTGTGGACAATTTTCAGCATTGTTTGCAGCAATTGAACTACAGAAATAACCACTTTACGATAGACAAGGTCTAAAATCATGTTTGATGCACTCTGGATACAATGTTTTTAACATAACTGTTCAAACTAGATGAACATTTTCAGCAAGTTGCAGCAATTGAACTACAGAAATAACCACTTTTACATAAACAAGGTCTAAAATCATGTTTGATGCACTCTGGATACAATGTTTTTAACATAACTGTTCAAACTAGATGAACATTTTCAGCAAGTTGCAGCAATTGAACTACAGAAATAACCACTTTTACATAAACAAGGTCTAAAATCATGTTTGATGCACTCTGGATACAATGTTTTTAACATAACTGTTCAAACTAGATGAACATTTTCAGCAAGTTGCAGCAATTGAACTACAGAAATAACCACTTTTATATAAACAAGGTCTAAATCATGTTTGATTTGAACTAGAGAAGTACATTTTTTTACAGAACTGTTCAAACTAGATGATTAGGAAGAACTGTGGACAATTTTCAGCATTGTTTGCAGCAATTGAACTACAGAAATAACCACTTTTCGATAGACAAGGTCTAAAATCATGTTTGATGCACTCTGGAAGCAATGTTTTTTACAGAACTGTTCAAACTAGATGATTAGGAACAACTGTGGACAATTTTCAGCATTGTTTGCAGCAATTGAACTACAGAAATAACCACTTTTCGATAGACAAGGTCTAAAATCATGTTTGATGCACTCTGGATACAATGTTTTTAACATAACTGTTCAAACTAGATGAACATTTTCAGCAAGTTGCAGCAATTGAACTACAGAAATAACCACTTTTACATAAACAAGGTCTAAAATCATGTTTGATGCACTCTGGAAGCAATGTTTTTTACAGAACTGTTCAAACTAGATGATTAGGAACAACTGTGGACAATTTTCACCATTGTTTGCAGCAATTGAACAACAGAAATAACCACTTTTACATAAACTAGGTCTAAATCATGTTTGATTTGCACTAGAGAAATACATTTTTTTACAGAACTGTTGAAACTTGATTGGCTGGAACAATATGGACAATTTTCAGCAAGTTGCAGCAATTGAACTACAGAAATAACCACTTTTCGATAGACAAGGTCTAAAATCATGTTTGATGCACTCTGGAAGCAATGTTTTTTGCAGAACTGTTCAAACTAGATGATTAGGAACAACTGTGGCCAATTTTCAGCATTGTTTGCAGCAATTGAACTACAGAAATAACCACTTTTCGATAGACAAGGTCTAAAATCATGTTTGATGCACTCTGGTAGCAATGTTTTTTACAGAACTGTTCAAACTAGATGATTAGGAACAACTGTGGACAATTTTCAGCATTGTTTGCAGCAATTGAACTACAGAAATAACCACTTTTATATAGACATGGTCTAAAATCATGTTTGATGCACTCTGGAAGCAATGTTTTTTACAGAACTGTTCAAACTAGATGAACATTTTCAGCAAGTTGCAGCAATTGAACTACAGAAATAACCACTTTTACATAAACAAGGTCTAAAATCATGTTTCATGCACTCTGGATACAATGTTTTTAACATAACTGTTCAAACTAGATGAACATTTTCAGCAAGTTGCAGCAATTGAACTACAGAAATAACCACTTTTCGATAAACAAGGTCTAAAATCATGTTTGATGCACTCTGGATACAATGTTTTTAACATAACTGTTCAAACTAGATGAACATTTTCAGCAAGTTGCAGCAATTGAACTACAGAAATAACCACTTACATAAACTAGGTCTAAATCATGTTTGATTTGCACTAGAGAAGTACATTTTTTTACAGAACTGTTGAAACTTGATTGGCTGGAGCAATATGGACAATTTTCAGCAAGTTGCAGCAATTAAACTAGAGAAATAACCACTTTTCGATAGACACGGTCTAAAATCCTGTTTGATGCACTCTGGATACAATGTTTTTAACATAACTGTTCAAACTAGATGATTAGGAACAACTGTGGACAATTTTCAGCATTGTTTGCAGCAATTGAACTACAGAAATAACCACTTTTCGATAGACAAGGTCTAAAATCATGTTTGATGCACTCTGGAAGCAATGTTTTTTGCAGAACTGTTCAAACTAGATGATTAGGAACAACTGTGGACAATTTTCAGCATTGTTTGCAGCAATTGAACTACAGAAATAACCACTTTTCGATAGACAAGGTCTAAAATCATGTTTGATGCACTCTGGATACAATGTTTTTAACATAACTGTTCAAACTAGATGAACATTTTCAGCAAGTTGCAGCAATTGAACTACAGAAATAACCACTTTTACATAAACAAGGTCTAAAATCATGTTTGATGCACTCTGGATACAATGTTTTTAACATAACTGTTCAAACTAGATGAACATTTTCAGCAAGTTGCAGCAATTGAACTACAGAAATAACCACTTTTATATAAACAAGGTCTAAATCATGTTTGATTTGCACTAGAGAAGTACATTTTTTTACAGAACTGTTCAAACTAGATGATTAGGAAGAACTGTGGACAATTTTAAGCATTGTTTGCAGCAATTGAACTACAGAAATAACCACTTTTCGATAGACAAGGTCTAAAATCATGTTTGATGCACTCTGGAAGCAATGTTTTTTACAGAACTGTTCAAACTAGATGATTAGGAACAACTGTGGACAATTTTCAGCATTGTTTGCAGCAATTGAACTACAGAAATAACCACTTTTCGATAAACAAGGTCTAAAATCATGTTTGATGCACTCTGGATACAATGTTTTTAACATAACTGTTCAAACTAGATGAACATTTTCAGCAAGTTGCAGCAATTGAACTACAGAAATAACCACTTTTATATAGACAAGGTCTAAAATCATGTTTGATGCACTCTGGAAGCAATGTTTTTTACAGAACTGTTCAAACTAGATGAACATTTTCAGCAAGTTGCAGCAATTGAACTACAGAAATAACCACTTTTCGATAAACAAGGTCTAAAATCATGTTTGATGCACTCTGGATACAATGTTTTTAACATAACTGTTCAAACTAGATGAACATTTTCAGCAAGTTGCAGCAATTGAACTACAGAAATAACCACTTACATAAACTAGGTCTAAATCATGTTTGATTTGCACTAGAGAAGTACATTTTTTTACAGAACTGTTGAAACTTGATTGGCTGGAGCAATATGGACAATTTTCAGCAAGTTGCAGCAATTAAACTAGAGAAATAACCACTTTTCGATAGACACGGTCTAAAATCCTGTTTGATGCACTCTGGATACAATGTTTTTAACATAACTGTTCAAACTAGATGATTAGGAACAACTGTGGACAATTTTCAGCATTGTTTGCAGCAATTGAACTACAGAAATAACCACTTTTCGATAGACAAGGTCTAAAATCATGTTTGATGCACTCTGGAAGCAATGTTTTTTGCAGAACTGTTCAAACTAGATGATTAGGAACAACTGTGGACAATTTTCAGCATTGTTTGCAGCAATTGAACTACAGAAATAACCACTTTTCGATAGACAAGGTCTAAAATCATGTTTGATGCACTCTGGATACAATGTTTTTAACATAACTGTTCAAACTAGATGAACATTTTCAGCAAGTTGCAGCAATTGAACTACAGAAATAACCACTTTTACATAAACAAGGTCTAAAATCATGTTTGATGCACTCTGGATACAATGTTTTTAACATAACTGTTCAAACTAGATGAACATTTTCAGCAAGTTGCAGCAATTGAACTACAGAAATAACCACTTTTATATAAACAAGGTCTAAATCATGTTTGATTTGCACTAGAGAAGTACATTTTTTTACAGAACTGTTCAAACTAGATGATTAGGAAGAACTGTGGACAATTTTCAGCATTGTTTGCAGCAATTGAACTACAGAAATAACCACTTTTCGATAGACAAGGTCTAAAATCATGTTTGATGCACTCTGGAAGCAATGTTTTTTACAGAACTGTTCAAACTAGATGATTAGGAACAACTGTGGACAATTTTCAGCATTGTTTGCAGCAATTGAACTACAGAAATAACCACTTTTCGATAAACAAGGTCTAAAATCATGTTTGATGCACTCTGGATACAATGTTTTTAACATAACTGTTCAAACTAGATGAACATTTTCAGCAAGTTGCAGCAATTGAACTACAGAAATAACCACTTTTACATAAACTAGGTCTAAATCATGTTTGATTTGCACTAGAGAAGTACATTTTTTTACAGAACTGTTGAAACTTGATTGGCTGGAGCAATATGGACAATTTTCAGCAAGTTGCAACAATTAAACTAGAGAAATAACCACTTTTCGATAGACACGGTCTAAAATCCTGTTTGATGCACTCTGGATACAATGTTTTTAACATAACTCTTCAAACTAGATGAACATTTTCAGCAAGTTGCAGCAATTGAACTACAGAAATAACCACTTTTCGATAGACAAGGTCTAAAATCATGTTTGATGCACTCTGGAAGCAATGTTTTTTGCAGAACTGTTCAAACTAGATGATTAGGATCAACTGTGGACAATTTTCAGCATTGTTTGCAGCAATTGAACTACAGAAATAACCACTTTTCCATAGACAAGGTCTAAAATCATGTTTGATTTGCACTAGAGAAGTACATTTTTTTACAGAACTGTTCAAACTAGATGATTAGGAACAACTGTGGACAATTTTCAGCATTGTTTGCAGCAATTGAACTACAGAAATAACCACTTTTCGATAGACAAGGTCTAAAATCATGTTTGATGCACTCTGGATACAATGTTTTTAACATAACTGTTCAAACTAGATGAACATTTTCAGCAAGTTGTAGCAATTGAACTACAGAAATAACCACTTTTATATAAACAAGGTCTAAATCATGTTTGATTTGCACTAGAGAAGTACATTTTTTTACAGAACTGTTCAAACTAGATGATTAGGAACAACTGTGGACAATTTTCAGCATTGTTTGCAGCAATTGAACTACAGAAATAACCACTTTTCGATAGACAAGGTCTAAAATCATGTTTGATGCACTCTGGATACAATGCTTTTAACATAACTGTTCAAACTAGATGATTGGAACACTATGGACAATTTTCAGCAAGTTGCAGCCATTGAACTACTTAAATAACCACTTTTACATAAACAAGGTCTAAAATCATGTTTGATGCACTCTGGATACAATGTTTTTAACATAACTGTTCAAACTAGATGAACATTTTCAGCAAGTTGCAGCAATTGAACTACAGAAATAACCACTTTCACATAAACAAGGTCTAAAATCATGTTTGATGCACTCTGGATACAATGTTTTTAACATAACTGTTCAAACTAGATGAACATTTTCAGCAAGTTGCAGCAATTGAACTACAGAAATAACCACTTTTATATAAACAAGGTCTAAATCATGTTTGATTTGCACTAGAGAAGTACATTTTTTTTAAAGAACTGTTCAAACTAGATGATTAGGAACAACTGTGGACAATTTTCAGCATTGTTTGCAGCAATTGAACTACAGAAATAACCACTTTTCGATAGACAAGGTCTAAAATCATGTTTGATGCACTCTGGAAGCAATGTTTTTTACAGAACTGTTCAAACTAGATGATTAGGAACAACTGTGGACAATTTTCAGCATTGTTTGCAGCAATTGAACTACAGAAATAACCACTTTTCGATAGACAAGGTCTAAAATCATGTTTGATGCACTCTGGAAGCAATGTTTTTTACAGAACTGTTCAAACTAGATGATTAGGAACAACTGTGGACAATTTTCAGCATTGTTTGCAGCAATTGAACTACAGAAATAACCACTTTTCCATAGACAAGGTCTAAAATCATGTTTGATTTGCACTAGAGAAGTACATTTTTTTACAGAACTGTTCAAACTAGATGATTAGGAACAACTGTGGACAATTTTCAGCATTGTTTGCAGCAATTGAACTACAGAAATAACCACTTTTCGATAGACAAGGTCTAAAATCATGTTTGATGCACTCTGGATACAATGTTTTTAACATAACTGTTCAAACTAGATGAACATTTTCAGCAAGTTGTAGCAATTGAACTACAGAAATAACCACTTTTATATAAACAAGGTCTAAATCATGTTTGATTTGCACTAGAGAAGTACATTTTTTTACAGAACTGTTCAAACTAGATGATTAGGAACAACTGTGGACAATTTTCAGCATTGTTTGCAGCAATTGAACTACAGAAATAACCACTTTTCGATAGACAAGGTCTAAAATCATGTTTGATGCACTCTGGATACAATGCTTTTAACATAACTGTTCAAACTAGATGATTGGAACACTATGGACAATTTTCAGCAAGTTGCAGCCATTGAACTACTTAAATAACCACTTTTACATAAACAAGGTCTAAAATCATGTTTGATGCACTCTGGATACAATGTTTTTAACATAACTGTTCAAACTAGATGAACATTTTCAGCAAGTTGCAGCAATTGAACTACAGAAATAACCACTTTCACATAAACAAGGTCTAAAATCATGTTTGATGCACTCTGGATACAATGTTTTTAACATAACTGTTCAAACTAGATGAACATTTTCAGCAAGTTGCAGCAATTGAACTACAGAAATAACCACTTTTATATAAACAAGGTCTAAATCATGTTTGATTTGCACTAGAGAAGTACATTTTTTTTAAAGAACTGTTCAAACTAGATGATTAGGAACAACTGTGGACAATTTTCAGCATTGTTTGCAGCAATTGAACTACAGAAATAACCACTTTTCGATAGACAAGGTCTAAAATCATGTTTGATGCACTCTGGAAGCAATGTTTTTTACAGAACTGTTCAAACTAGATGATTAGGAACAACTGTGGACAATTTTCAGCATTGTTTGCAGCAATTGAACTACAGAAATAACCACTTTTCGATAGACAAGGTCTAAAATCATGTTTGATGCACTCTGGAAGCAATGTTTTTTACAGAACTGTTCAAACTAGATGATTAGGAACAACTGTGGACAATTTTCAGCATTGTTTGCAGCAATTGAACTACAGAAATAACCACTTTTCGATAGACAAGGTCTAAAATCATGTTTGATGCACTCTGGAAGCAATGTTTTTTACAGAACTGTTCAAACTAGATGATTGGAACACTATGGACAATTTTCAGCAAGTTGCAGCAATTGAACTACAGAAATAACCACTTTTCGATAGACAAGGTCTAAAATCATGTTTGATGCACTCTGGAAGCAATGTTTTTTACAGAACTGTTCAAACTAGATGATTAGGAACAACTGTGGACAATTTTCAGCATTGTTTGCAGCAATTGAACAACAGAAATAACCACTTTTACATAAACTAGGTCTAAATCATGTTTGATTTGCACTAGAGAAGTACATTTTTTTACAGAACTGTTGAAACTTGATTGGCTGGAACAATATGGACAATTTTCAGCAAGTTGCAGCAATTAAACTACAGAAATAACCACTTTTCGATAGACACAGTCTAAAATCCTGTTTGATGCACTCTGGATACAATGTTTTTAACATAACTGTTCAAACTAGATGATTAGGAACAACTGTGGACAATTTTCAGCATTTTTTGCAGCAATTGAACTACAGAAATAACCACTTTTCGATAGACAAGGTCTAAAATCATGTTTGATGCACTCTGGAAGCAATGTTTTTTACAGAACTGTTCAAACTAGATGATTAGGAACAACTGTGGACAATTTTCAGCATTGTTTGCAGCAATTGAACTACAGAAATAACCACTTTTCGATAGACAAGGTCTAAAATCATGTTTGATGCACTCTGGATACAATGTTTTTAACATAACTGTTCAAACTAGATGAACATTTTCAGCAAGTTGCAGCAATTGAACTACAGAAATAACCACGTTTACATAAACAAGGTCTAAAATCATGTTTGATGCACTCTGGAAGCAATGTTTTTAACATAACTGTTCAAACTAGATGATTGGAACACTATGGACAATTTTCAGCAAGTTGCAGCAATTGAACTACAGAAATAACCACTTTTCGATAGACAAGGTCTAAAATCATGTTTGATGCACTCTGGAAGCAATGTTTTTTACAGAACTGTTCAAACTAGATGATTAGGAACAACTGTGGACAATTTTCAGCATTGTTTGCAGCAATTGAACTACAGAAATAACCACTTTTAGATAGACAAGGTCTAAAATCATGTTTGATGCACTCTGGATACAATGTTTTTAACATAACTGTTCAAACTAGATTAACATTTTCAGCAAGTTGCAGCAATTGAACTACTTAAATAACCACTTTTCGATAGACAAGGTCTAAAATCATGTTTGATGCACTCTGGATACAATGTTTTTAACATAACTGTTCAAACTAGATGAACATTTTCAGCAAGTTGCAGCAATTGAACTACAGAAATAACCACTTTTCGATAGACAAGGTCTAAAATCATGTTTGATGCACTCTGGATACAATGTTTTTAACATAACTGTTCAAACTAGATGAACATTTTCAGCAAGTTGCAGCAATTGAACCACAGAAATAACCACTTTTATATAAACAAGGTCTAAATCATGTTTGATTTGCACTAGAGAAGTACATTTTTTTACAGAACTGTTCAAACTAGATGATTAGGAACAACTGTGGACAATTTTCAGCATTGTTTGCAGCAATTGAACTACAGAAATAACCACTTTTCGATAGACAAGGTCTAAAATCATGTTTGATGCACTCTGGATACAATGTTTTTAACATAACTGTTCAAACTAGATGAACATTTTCAGCAAGTTGCAGCAATTGAACTACAGAAATAACCACTTTTCGATAGACAATGTCTAAAATCATGTTTGATGCACTCTGGAAGCAATGTTATTTACAGAACTGTTCAAACTAGATGATTAGGAACAACTGTGGACAATTTTCAGCATTGTTTGCAGCAATTGAACTACAGAAATAACCACTTTTCGATAGACAAGGTCTAAAATCATGTTTGATGCACTCTGGAAGCAATGTTTTTTACAGAACTGTTCAAACTAGATGATTAGGAACAACTGTGGACAATTTTCAGCATTGTTTGCAGCAATTGAACTACAGAAATAACCACTTTTCGATAAACAAGGTCTAAAATCATGTTTGATGCACTCTGGATACAATGTTTTTAACATAACTGTTCAAACTAGATGAACATTTTCAGCAAGTTGCAGCAATTGAACTACAGAAATAACCACTTTTACATAAACAAGGTCTAAAATCATGTTTGATGCACTCTGGAAGCAATGTTTTTTACAGAACTGTTCAAACTAGATGATTAGGAACAACTGTGGACAATTTTCAGCATTGTTTGCAGCAATTGAACAACAGAAATAACCACTTTTACATAAACTAGGTCTAAATCATGTTTGATTTGCACTAGAGAAGTACATTTTTTTACAGAACTGTTGAAACTTGATTGGCTGGAGCAATATGGACAATTTTCAGCAAGTTGCAACAATTAAACTAGAGAAATAACCACTTTTCGATAGACACGGTCTAAAATCCTGTTTGATGCACTCTGGATACAATGTTTTTAACATAACTCTTCAAACTAGATGAACATTTTCAGCAAGTTGCAGCAATTGAACTACAGAAATAACCACTTTTCGATAGACAAGGTCTAAAATCATGTTTGATGCACTCTGGAAGCAATGTTTTTTGCAGAACTGTTCAAACTAGATGATTAGGATCAACTGTGGACAATTTTCAGCATTGTTTGCAGCAATTGAACTACAGAAATAACCACTTTTCCATAGACAAGGTCTAAAATCATGTTTGATTTGCACTAGAGAAGTACATTTTTTTACAGAACTGTTCAAACTAGATGATTAGGAACAACTGTGGACAATTTTCAGCATTGTTTGCAGCAATTGAACTACAGAAATAACCACTTTTCGATAGACAAGGTCTAAAATCATGTTTGATGCACTCTGGATACAATGTTTTTAACATAACTGTTCAAACTAGATGAACATTTTCAGCAAGTTGTAGCAATTGAACTACAGAAATAACCACTTTTATATAAACAAGGTCTAAATCATGTTTGATTTGCACTAGAGAAGTACATTTTTTTACAGAACTGTTCAAACTAGATGATTAGGAACAACTGTGGACAATTTTCAGCATTGTTTGCAGCAATTGAACTACAGAAATAACCACTTTTCGATAGACAAGGTCTAAAATCATGTTTGATGCACTCTGGATACAATGCTTTTAACATAACTGTTCAAACTAGATGATTGGAACACTATGGACAATTTTCAGCAAGTTGCAGCCATTGAACTACTTAAATAACCACTTTTACATAAACAAGGTCTAAAATCATGTTTGATGCACTCTGGATACAATGTTTTTAACATAACTGTTCAAACTAGATGAACATTTTCAGCAAGTTGCAGCAATTGAACTACAGAAATAACCACTTTCACATAAACAAGGTCTAAAATCATGTTTGATGCACTCTGGATACAATGTTTTTAACATAACTGTTCAAACTAGATGAACATTTTCAGCAAGTTGCAGCAATTGAACTACAGAAATAACCACTTTTATATAAACAAGGTCTAAATCATGTTTGATTTGCACTAGAGAAGTACATTTTTTTTAAAGAACTGTTCAAACTAGATGATTAGGAACAACTGTGGACAATTTTCAGCATTGTTTGCAGCAATTGAACTACAGAAATAACCACTTTTCGATAGACAAGGTCTAAAATCATGTTTGATGCACTCTGGAAGCAATGTTTTTTACAGAACTGTTCAAACTAGATGATTAGGAACAACTGTGGACAATTTTCAGCATTGTTTGCAGCAATTGAACTACAGAAATAACCACTTTTCGATAGACAAGGTCTAAAATCATGTTTGATGCACTCTGGAAGCAATGTTTTTTACAGAACTGTTCAAACTAGATGATTAGGAACAACTGTGGACAATTTTCAGCATTGTTTGCAGCAATTGAACTACAGAAATAACCACTTTTCCATAGACAAGGTCTAAAATCATGTTTGATTTGCACTAGAGAAGTACATTTTTTTACAGAACTGTTCAAACTAGATGATTAGGAACAACTGTGGACAATTTTCAGCATTGTTTGCAGCAATTGAACTACAGAAATAACCACTTTTCGATAGACAAGGTCTAAAATCATGTTTGATGCACTCTGGATACAATGTTTTTAACATAACTGTTCAAACTAGATGAACATTTTCAGCAAGTTGTAGCAATTGAACTACAGAAATAACCACTTTTATATAAACAAGGTCTAAATCATGTTTGATTTGCACTAGAGAAGTACATTTTTTTACAGAACTGTTCAAACTAGATGATTAGGAACAACTGTGGACAATTTTCAGCATTGTTTGCAGCAATTGAACTACAGAAATAACCACTTTTCGATAGACAAGGTCTAAAATCATGTTTGATGCACTCTGGATACAATGCTTTTAACATAACTGTTCAAACTAGATGATTGGAACACTATGGACAATTTTCAGCAAGTTGCAGCCATTGAACTACTTAAATAACCACTTTTACATAAACAAGGTCTAAAATCATGTTTGATGCACTCTGGATACAATGTTTTTAACATAACTGTTCAAACTAGATGAACATTTTCAGCAAGTTGCAGCAATTGAACTACAGAAATAACCACTTTCACATAAACAAGGTCTAAAATCATGTTTGATGCACTCTGGATACAATGTTTTTAACATAACTGTTCAAACTAGATGAACATTTTCAGCAAGTTGCAGCAATTGAACTACAGAAATAACCACTTTTATATAAACAAGGTCTAAATCATGTTTGATTTGCACTAGAGAAGTACATTTTTTTTAAAGAACTGTTCAAACTAGATGATTAGGAACAACTGTGGACAATTTTCAGCATTGTTTGCAGCAATTGAACTACAGAAATAACCACTTTTCGATAGACAAGGTCTAAAATCATGTTTGATGCACTCTGGAAGCAATGTTTTTTACAGAACTGTTCAAACTAGATGATTAGGAACAACTGTGGACAATTTTCAGCATTGTTTGCAGCAATTGAACTACAGAAATAACCACTTTTCGATAGACAAGGTCTAAAATCATGTTTGATGCACTCTGGAAGCAATGTTTTTTACAGAACTGTTCAAACTAGATGATTAGGAACAACTGTGGACAATTTTCAGCATTGTTTGCAGCAATTGAACTACAGAAATAACCACTTTTCGATAGACAAGGTCTAAAATCATGTTTGATTTGCACTAGAGAAGTACATTTTTTTACAGAACTGTTCAAACTAGATGATTAGGAACAACTGTGGACAATTTTCAGCATTGTTTGCAGCAATTGAACTACAGAAATAACCACTTTTCGATAGACAAGGTCTAAAATCATGTTTGATGCACTCTGGATACAATGTTTTTAACATAACTGTTCAAACTAGATGAACATTTTCAGCAAGTTGTAGCAATTGAACTACAGAAATAACCACTTTTATATAAACAAGGTCTAAATCATGTTTGATTTGCACTAGAGAAGTACATTTTTTTACAGAACTGTTCAAACTAGATGATTAGGAACAACTGTGGACAATTTTCAGCATTGTTTGCAGCAATTGAACTACAGAAATAACCACTTTTCGATAGACAAGGTCTAAAATCATGTTTGATGCACTCTGGATACAATGCTTTTAACATAACTGTTCAAACTAGATGATTGGAACACTATGGACAATTTTCAGCAAGTTGCAGCCATTGAACTACTTAAATAACCACTTTTACATAAACAAGGTCTAAAATCATGTTTGATGCACTCTGGATACAATGTTTTTAACATAACTGTTCAAACTAGATGAACATTTTCAGCAAGTTGCAGCAATTGAACTACAGAAATAACCACTTTCACATAAACAAGGTCTAAAATCATGTTTGATGCACTCTGGATACAATGTTTTTAACATAACTGTTCAAACTAGATGAACATTTTCAGCAAGTTGCAGCAATTGAACTACAGAAATAACCACTTTTATATAAACAAGGTCTAAATCATGTTTGATTTGCACTAGAGAAGTACATTTTTTTTAAAGAACTGTTCAAACTAGATGATTAGGAACAACTGTGGACAATTTTCAGCATTGTTTGCAGCAATTGAACTACAGAAATAACCACTTTTCGATAGACAAGGTCTAAAATCATGTTTGATGCACTCTGGAAGCAATGTTTTTTACAGAACTGTTCAAACTAGATGATTAGGAACAACTGTGGACAATTTTCAGCATTGTTTGCAGCAATTGAACTACAGAAATAACCACTTTTCGATAGACAAGGTCTAAAATCATGTTTGATGCACTCTGGAAGCAATGTTTTTTACAGAACTGTTCAAACTAGATGATTAGGAACAACTGTGGACAATTTTCAGCATTGTTTGCAGCAATTGAACTACAGAAATAACCACTTTTCGATAGACAAGGTCTAAAATCATGTTTGATGCACTCTGGAAGCAATGTTTTTTACAGAACTGTTCAAACTAGATGATTGGAACACTATGGACAATTTTCAGCAAGTTGCAGCAATTGAACTACAGAAATAACCACTTTTCGATAGACAAGGTCTAAAATCATGTTTGATGCACTCTGGAAGCAATGTTTTTTACAGAACTGTTCAAACTAGATGATTAGGAACAACTGTGGACAATTTTCAGCATTGTTTGCAGCAATTGAACAACAGAAATAACCACTTTTACATAAACTAGGTCTAAATCATGTTTGATTTGCACTAGAGAAGTACATTTTTTTACAGAACTGTTGAAACTTGATTGGCTGGAACAATATGGACAATTTTCAGCAAGTTGCAGCAATTAAACTACAGAAATAACCACTTTTCGATAGACACAGTCTAAAATCCTGTTTGATGCACTCTGGATACAATGTTTTTAACATAACTGTTCAAACTAGATGATTAGGAACAACTGTGGACAATTTTCAGCATTTTTTGCAGCAATTGAACTACAGAAATAACCACTTTTCGATAGACAAGGTCTAAAATCATGTTTGATGCACTCTGGAAGCAATGTTTTTTACAGAACTGTTCAAACTAGATGATTAGGAACAACTGTGGACAATTTTCAGCATTGTTTGCAGCAATTGAACTACAGAAATAACCACTTTTCGATAGACAAGGTCTAAAATCATGTTTGATGCACTCTGGATACAATGTTTTTAACATAACTGTTCAAACTAGATGAACATTTTCAGCAAGTTGCAGCAATTGAACTACAGAAATAACCACGTTTACATAAACAAGGTCTAAAATCATGTTTGATGCACTCTGGAAGCAATGTTTTTAACATAACTGTTCAAACTAGATGATTGGAACACTATGGACAATTTTCAGCAAGTTGCAGCAATTGAACTACAGAAATAACCACTTTTCGATAGACAAGGTCTAAAATCATGTTTGATGCACTCTGGAAGCAATGTTTTTTACAGAACTGTTCAAACTAGATGATTAGGAACAACTGTGGACAATTTTCAGCATTGTTTGCAGCAATTGAACTACAGAAATAACCACTTTTAGATAGACAAGGTCTAAAATCATGTTTGATGCACTCTGGATACAATGTTTTTAACATAACTGTTCAAACTAGATTAACATTTTCAGCAAGTTGCAGCAATTGAACTACTTAAATAACCACTTTTCGATAGACAAGGTCTAAAATCATGTTTGATGCACTCTGGATACAATGTTTTTAACATAACTGTTCAAACTAGATGAACATTTTCAGCAAGTTGCAGCAATTGAACTACAGAAATAACCACTTTTCGATAGACAAGGTCTAAAATCATGTTTGATGCACTCTGGATACAATGTTTTTAACATAACTGTTCAAACTAGATGAACATTTTCAGCAAGTTGCAGCAATTGAACCACAGAAATAACCACTTTTATATAAACAAGGTCTAAATCATGTTTGATTTGCACTAGAGAAGTACATTTTTTTACAGAACTGTTCAAACTAGATGATTAGGAACAACTGTGGACAATTTTCAGCATTGTTTGCAGCAATTGAACTACAGAAATAACCACTTTTCGATAGACAAGGTCTAAAATCATGTTTGATGCACTCTGGATACAATGTTTTTAACATAACTGTTCAAACTAGATGAACATTTTCAGCAAGTTGCAGCAATTGAACTACAGAAATAACCACTTTTCGATAGACAATGTCTAAAATCATGTTTGATGCACTCTGGAAGCAATGTTATTTACAGAACTGTTCAAACTAGATGATTAGGAACAACTGTGGACAATTTTCAGCATTGTTTGCAGCAATTGAACTACAGAAATAACCACTTTTCGATAGACAAGGTCTAAAATCATGTTTGATGCACTCTGGAAGCAATGTTTTTTACAGAACTGTTCAAACTAGATGATTAGGAACAACTGTGGACAATTTTCAGCATTGTTTGCAGCAATTGAACTACAGAAATAACCACTTTTCGATAAACAAGGTCTAAAATCATGTTTGATGCACTCTGGATACAATGTTTTTAACATAACTGTTCAAACTAGATGAACATTTTCAGCAAGTTGCAGCAATTGAACTACAGAAATAACCACTTTTACATAAACAAGGTCTAAAATCATGTTTGATGCACTCTGGAAGCAATGTTTTTTACAGAACTGTTCAAACTAGATGATTAGGAACAACTGTGGACAATTTTCAGCATTGTTTGCAGCAATTGAACAACAGAAATAACCACTTTTACATAAACTAGGTCTAAATCATGTTTGATTTGCACTAGAGAAATACATTTTTTTACAGAACTGTTGAAACTTGATTGGCTGGAACAATATGGACAATTTTCAGCAAGTTGCAGCAATTGAACTACAGAAATAACCACTTTTCGATAGACAAGGTCTAAAATCATGTTTGATGCACTCTGGAAGCAATGTTTTTTGCAGAACTGTTCAAACTAGATGATTAGGAACAACTGTGGCCAATTTTCAGCATTGTTTGCAGCAATTGAACTACAGAAATAACCACTTTTCGATAGACAAGGTCTAAAATCATGTTTGATGCACTCTGGTAGCAATGTTTTTTACAGAACTGTTCAAACTAGATGATTAGGAACAACTGTGGACAATTTTCAGCATTGTTTGCAGGAATTGAACTACAGAAATAACCACTTTTATATAGACAAGGTCTAAAATCATGTTTGATGCACTCTGGAAGCAATGTTTTTTACAGAACTGTTCAAACTAGATGAACATTTTCAGCAAGTTGCAGCAATTGAACTACAGAAATAACCACTTTTACATAAACAAGGTCTAAAATCATGTTTCATGCACTCTGGATACAATGTTTTTAACATAACTGTTCAAACTAGATGAACATTTTCAGCAAGTTGCAGCAATTGAACTACAGAAATAACCACTTTTCGATAAACAAGGTCTAAAATCATGTTTGATGCACTCTGGATACAATGTTTTTAACATAACTGTTCAAACTAGATGATTAGGAACAACTGTGGACAATTTTCAGCATTGTTTGCAGCAATTGAACTACAGAAATAACCACTTTACGATAGACAAGGTCTAAAATCATGTTTGATGCACTCTGGATACAATGTTTTTAACATAACTGTTCAAACTAGATGAACATTTTCAGCAAGTTGCAGCAATTGAACTACAGAAATAACCACTTTTACATAAACAAGGTCTAAAATCATGTTTGATGCACTCTGGATACAATGTTTTTAACATAACTGTTCAAACTAGATGAACATTTTCAGCAAGTTGCAGCAATTGAACTACAGAAATAACCACTTTTACATAAACAAGGTCTAAAATCATGTTTGATGCACTCTGGATACAATGTTTTTAACATAACTGTTCAAACTAGATGAACATTTTCAGCAAGTTGCAGCAATTGAACTACAGAAATAACCACTTTTATATAAACAAGGTCTAAATCATGTTTGATTTGCACTAGAGAAGTACATTTTTTTACAGAACTGTTCAAACTAGATGATTAGGAAGAACTGTGGACAATTTTCAGCATTGTTTGCAGCAATTGAACTACAGAAATAACCACTTTTCGATAGACAAGGTCTAAAATCATGTTTGATGCACTCTGGAAGCAATGTTTTTTACAGAACTGTTCAAACTAGATGATTAGGAACAACTGTGGACAATTTTCAGCATTGTTTGCAGCAATTGAACTACAGAAATAACCACTTTTCGATAGACAAGGTCTAAAATCATGTTTGATGCACTCTGGATACAATGTTTTTAACATAACTGTTCAAACTAGATGAACATTTTCAGCAAGTTGCAGCAATTGAACTACAGAAATAACCACTTTTACATAAACAAGGTCTAAAATCATGTTTGATGCACTCTGGAAGCAATGTTTTTTACAGAACTGTTCAAACTAGATGATTAGGAACAACTGTGGACAATTTTCAGCATTGTTTGCAGCAATTGAACAACAGAAATAACCACTTTTACATAAACTAGGTCTAAATCATGTTTGATTTGCACTAGAGAAATACATTTTTTTACAGAACTGTTGAAACTTGATTGGCTGGAACAATATGGACAATTTTCAGCAAGTTGCAGCAATTGAACTACAGAAATAACCACTTTTCGATAGACAAGGTCTAAAATCATGTTTGATGCACTCTGGAAGCAATGTTTTTTGCAGAACTGTTCAAACTAGATGATTAGGAACAACTGTGGCCAATTTTCAGCATTGTTTGCAGCAATTGAACTACAGAAATAACCACTTTTCGATAGACAAGGTCTAAAATCATGTTTGATGCACTCTGGTAGCAATGTTTTTTACAGAACTGTTCAAACTAGATGATTAGGAACAACTGTGGACAATTTTCAGCATTGTTTGCAGCAATTGAACTACAGAAATAACCACTTTTATATAGACATGGTCTAAAATCATGTTTGATGCACTCTGGAAGCAATGTTTTTTACAGAACTGTTCAAACTAGATGAACATTTTCAGCAAGTTGCAGCAATTGAACTACAGAAATAACCACTTTTACATAAACAAGGTCTAAAATCATGTTTCATGCACTCTGGATACAATGTTTTTAACATAACTGTTCAAACTAGATGAACATTTTCAGCAAGTTGCAGCAATTGAACTACAGAAATAACCACTTACATAAACTAGGTCTAAATCATGTTTGATTTGCACTAGAGAAGTACATTTTTTTACAGAACTGTTGAAACTTGATTGGCTGGAGCAATATGGACAATTTTCAGCAAGTTGCAGCAATTAAACTAGAGAAATAACCACTTTTCGATAGACACGGTCTAAAATCCTGTTTGATGCACTCTGGATACAATGTTTTTAACATAACTGTTCAAACTAGATGATTAGGAACAACTGTGGACAATTTTCAGCATTGTTTGCAGCAATTGAACTACAGAAATAACCACTTTTCGATAGACAAGGTCTAAAATCATGTTTGATGCACTCTGGAAGCAATGTTTTTTGCAGAACTGTTCAAACTAGATGATTAGGAACAACTGTGGACAATTTTCAGCATTGTTTGCAGCAATTGAACTACAGAAATAACCACTTTTCGATAGACAAGGTCTAAAATCATGTTTGATGCACTCTGGATACAATGTTTTTAACATAACTGTTCAAACTAGATGAACATTTTCAGCAAGTTGCAGCAATTGAACTACAGAAATAACCACTTTTACATAAACAAGGTCTAAAATCATGTTTGATGCACTCTGGATACAATGTTTTTAACATAACTGTTCAAACTAGATGAACATTTTCAGCAAGTTGCAGCAATTGAACTACAGAAATAACCACTTTTATATAAACAAGGTCTAAATCATGTTTGATTTGCACTAGAGAAGTACATTTTTTTACAGAACTGTTCAAACTAGATGATTAGGAAGAACTGTGGACAATTTTAAGCATTGTTTGCAGCAATTGAACTACAGAAATAACCACTTTTCGATAGACAAGGTCTAAAATCATGTTTGATGCACTCTGGAAGCAATGTTTTTTACAGAACTGTTCAAACTAGATGATTAGGAACAACTGTGGACAATTTTCAGCATTGTTTGCAGCAATTGAACTACAGAAATAACCACTTTTCGATAAACAAGGTCTAAAATCATGTTTGATGCACTCTGGATACAATGTTTTTAACATAACTGTTCAAACTAGATGAACATTTTCAGCAAGTTGCAGCAATTGAACTACAGAAATAACCACTTTTATATAGACAAGGTCTAAAATCATGTTTGATGCACTCTGGAAGCAATGTTTTTTACAGAACTGTTCAAACTAGATGAACATTTTCAGCAAGTTGCAGCAATTGAACTACAGAAATAACCACTTTTCGATAAACAAGGTCTAAAATCATGTTTGATGCACTCTGGATACAATGTTTTTAACATAACTGTTCAAACTAGATGAACATTTTCAGCAAGTTGCAGCAATTGAACTACAGAAATAACCACTTACATAAACTAGGTCTAAATCATGTTTGATTTGCACTAGAGAAGTACATTTTTTTACAGAACTGTTGAAACTTGATTGGCTGGAGCAATATGGACAATTTTCAGCAAGTTGCAGCAATTAAACTAGAGAAATAACCACTTTTCGATAGACACGGTCTAAAATCCTGTTTGATGCACTCTGGATACAATGTTTTTAACATAACTGTTCAAACTAGATGATTAGGAACAACTGTGGACAATTTTCAGCATTGTTTGCAGCAATTGAACTACAGAAATAACCACTTTTCGATAGACAAGGTCTAAAATCATGTTTGATGCACTCTGGAAGCAATGTTTTTTGCAGAACTGTTCAAACTAGATGATTAGGAACAACTGTGGACAATTTTCAGCATTGTTTGCAGCAATTGAACTACAGAAATAACCACTTTTCGATAGACAAGGTCTAAAATCATGTTTGATGCACTCTGGATACAATGTTTTTAACATAACTGTTCAAACTAGATGAACATTTTCAGCAAGTTGCAGCAATTGAACTACAGAAATAACCACTTTTACATAAACAAGGTCTAAAATCATGTTTGATGCACTCTGGATACAATGTTTTTAACATAACTGTTCAAACTAGATGAACATTTTCAGCAAGTTGCAGCAATTGAACTACAGAAATAACCACTTTTATATAAACAAGGTCTAAATCATGTTTGATTTGCACTAGAGAAGTACATTTTTTTACAGAACTGTTCAAACTAGATGATTAGGAAGAACTGTGGACAATTTTCAGCATTGTTTGCAGCAATTGAACTACAGAAATAACCACTTTTCGATAGACAAGGTCTAAAATCATGTTTGATGCACTCTGGAAGCAATGTTTTTTACAGAACTGTTCAAACTAGATGATTAGGAACAACTGTGGACAATTTTCAGCATTGTTTGCAGCAATTGAACTACAGAAATAACCACTTTTCGATAAACAAGGTCTAAAATCATGTTTGATGCACTCTGGATACAATGTTTTTAACATAACTGTTCAAACTAGATGAACATTTTCAGCAAGTTGCAGCAATTGAACTACAGAAATAACCACTTTTACATAAACTAGGTCTAAATCATGTTTGATTTGCACTAGAGAAGTACATTTTTTTACAGAACTGTTGAAACTTGATTGGCTGGAGCAATATGGACAATTTTCAGCAAGTTGCAACAATTAAACTAGAGAAATAACCACTTTTCGATAGACACGGTCTAAAATCCTGTTTGATGCACTCTGGATACAATGTTTTTAACATAACTCTTCAAACTAGATGAACATTTTCAGCAAGTTGCAGCAATTGAACTACAGAAATAACCACTTTTCGATAGACAAGGTCTAAAATCATGTTTGATGCACTCTGGAAGCAATGTTTTTTGCAGAACTGTTCAAACTAGATGATTAGGATCAACTGTGGACAATTTTCAGCATTGTTTGCAGCAATTGAACTACAGAAATAACCACTTTTCCATAGACAAGGTCTAAAATCATGTTTGATTTGCACTAGAGAAGTACATTTTTTTACAGAACTGTTCAAACTAGATGATTAGGAACAACTGTGGACAATTTTCAGCATTGTTTGCAGCAATTGAACTACAGAAATAACCACTTTTCGATAGACAAGGTCTAAAATCATGTTTGATGCACTCTGGATACAATGCTTTTAACATAACTGTTCAAACTAGATGATTGGAACACTATGGACAATTTTCAGCAAGTTGCAGCCATTGAACTACTTAAATAACCACTTTTACATAAACAAGGTCTAAAATCATGTTTGATGCACTCTGGATACAATGTTTTTAACATAACTGTTCAAACTAGATGAACATTTTCAGCAAGTTGCAGCAATTGAACTACAGAAATAACCACTTTTACATAAACAAGGTCTAAAATCATGTTTGATGCACTCTGGATACAATGTTTTTAACATAACTGTTCAAACTAGATGAACATTTTCAGCAAGTTGCAGCAATTGAACTACAGAAATAACCACTTTTATATAAACAAGGTCTAAATCATGTTTGATTTGCACTAGAGAAGTACATTTTTTTTAAAGAACTGTTCAAACTAGATGATTAGGAACAACTGTGGACAATTTTCAGCATTGTTTGCAGCAATTGAACTACAGAAATAACCACTTTTCGATAGACAAGGTCTAAAATCATGTTTGATGCACTCTGGAAGCAATGTTTTTTACAGAACTGTTCAAACTAGATGATTAGGAACAACTGTGGACAATTTTCAGCATTGTTTGCAGCAATTGAACTACAGAAATAACCACTTTTCGATAGACAAGGTCTAAAATCATGTTTGATGCACTCTGGAAGCAATGTTTTTTACAGAACTGTTCAAACTAGATGATTAGGAACAACTGTGGACAATTTTCAGCATTGTTTGCAGCAATTGAACTACAGAAATAACCACTTTTCGATAGACAAGGTCTAAAATCATGTTTGATGCACTCTGGAAGCAATGTTTTTTACAGAACTGTTCAAACTAGATGATTGGAACACTATGGACAATTTTCAGCAAGTTGCAGCAATTGAACTACAGAAATAACCACTTTTCGATAGACAAGGTCTAAAATCATGTTTGATGCACTCTGGAAGCAATGTTTTTTACAGAACTGTTCAAACTAGATGATTAGGAACAACTGTGGACAATTTTCAGCATTGTTTGCAGCAATTGAACAACAGAAATAACCACTTTTACATAAACTAGGTCTAAATCATGTTTGATTTGCACTAGAGAAGTACATTTTTTTACAGAACTGTTGAAACTTGATTGGCTGGAACAATATGGACAATTTTCAGCAAGTTGCAGCAATTAAACCACAGAAATAACCACTTTTCGATAGACACAGTCTAAAATCCTGTTTGATGCACTCTGGATACAATGTTTTTAACATAACTGTTCAAACTAGATGATTAGGAACAACTGTGGACAATTTTCAGCATTTTTTGCAGCAATTGAACTACAGAAATAACCACTTTTCGATAGACAAGGTCTAAAATCATGTTTGATGCACTCTGGAAGCAATGTTTTTTACAGAACTGTTCAAACTAGATGATTAGGAACAACTGTGGACAATTTTCAGCATTGTTTGCAGCAATTGAACTACAGAAATAACCACTTTTCGATAGACAAGGTCTAAAATCATGTTTGATGCACTCTGGATACAATGTTTTTAACATAACTGTTCAAACTGGATTAACATTTTCAGCAAGTTGCAGCAATTGAACTACTTAAATAACCACTTTTCGATAGACAAGGTCTAAAATCATGTTTGATGCACTCTGGATACAATGTTTTTAACATAACTGTTCAAACTAGATGAACATTTTCAGCAAGTTGCAGCAATTGAACTACAGAAATAACCACGTTTACATAAACAAGGTCTAAAATCATGTTTGATGCACTCTGGAAGCAATGTTTTTAACATAACTGTTCAAACTAGATGATTGGAACACTATGGACAATTTTCAGCAAGTTGCAGCAATTGAACTACAGAAATAACCACTTTTCGATAGACAAGGTCTAAAATCATGTTTGATGCACTCTGGAAGCAATGTTTTTTACAGAACTGTTCAAACTAGATGATTAGGAACAACTGTGGACAATTTTCAGCATTGTTTGCAGCAATTGAACTACAGAAATAACCACTTTTAGATAGACAAGGTCTAAAATCATGTTTGATGCACTCTGGATACAATGTTTTTAACATAACTGTTCAAACTAGATTAACATTTTCAGCAAGTTGCAGCAATTGAACTACTTAAATAACCACTTTTCGATAGACAAGGTCTAAAATCATGTTTGATGCACTCTGGATACAATGTTTTTAACATAACTGTTCAAACTAGATGAACATTTTCAGCAAGTTGCAGCAATTGAACTACAGAAATAACCACTTTTCGATAGACAAGGTCTAAAATCATGTTTGATGCACTCTGGATACAATGTTTTTAACATAACTGTTCAAACTAGATGAACATTTTCAGCAAGTTGCAGCAATTGAACCACAGAAATAACCACTTTTATATAAACAAGGTCTAAATCATGTTTGATTTGCACTAGAGAAGTACATTTTTTTACAGAACTGTTCAAACTAGATGATTAGGAACAACTGTGGACAATTTTCAGCATTGTTTGCAGCAATTGAACTACAGAAATAACCACTTTTCGATAGACAAGGTCTAAAATCATGTTTGATGCACTCTGGATACAATGTTTTTAACATAACTGTTCAAACTAGATGAACATTTTCAGCAAGTTGCAGCAATTGAACTACAGAAATAACCACTTTTCGATAGACAATGTCTAAAATCATGTTTGATGCACTCTGGAAGCAATGTTATTTACAGAACTGTTCAAACTAGATGATTAGGAACAACTGTGGACAATTTTCAGCATTGTTTGCAGCAATTGAACTACAGAAATAACCACTTTTCGATAGACAAGGTCTAAAATCATGTTTGATGCACTCTGGAAGCAATGTTTTTTACAGAACTGTTCAAACTAGATGATTAGGAACAACTGTGGACAATTTTCAGCATTGTTTGCAGCAATTGAACTACAGAAATAACCACTTTTCGATAGACAAGGTCTAAAATCATGTTTGATGCACTCTGGAAGCAATGTTTTTTACAGAACTGTTCAAACTAGATGATTAGGAACAACTGTGGACAATTTTCAGCATTGTTTGCAGCAATTGAACTACAGAAATAACCACTTTTCGATAGACAAGGTCTAAAATCATGTTTGATGCACTCTGGAAGCAATGTTTTTTACAGAACTGTTCAAACTAGATGATTGGAACACTATGGACAATTTTCAGCAAGTTGCAGCAATTGAACTACAGAAATAACCACTTTTCGATAGACAAGGTCTAAAATCATGTTTGATGCACTCTGGAAGCAATGTTTTTTACAGAACTGTTTAAACTAGATGATTAGGAACAACTGTGGACAATTTTCAGCATTGTTTGCAGCAATTGAACAACAGAAATAACCACTTTTACATAAACTAGGTCTAAATCATGTTTGATTTGCACTAGAGAAGTACATTTTTTTACAGAACTGTTGAAACTTGATTGGCTGGAACAATATGGACAATTTTCAGCAAGTTGCAGCAATTAAACTACAGAAATAACCACTTTTCGATAGACACAGTCTAAAATCCTGTTTGATGCACTCTGGATACAATGTTTTTAACATAACTGTTCAAACTAGATGATTAGGAACAACTGTGGACAATTTTCAGCATTTTTTGCAGCAATTGAACTACAGAAATAACCACTTTTCGATAGACAAGGTCTAAAATCATGTTTGATGCACTCTGGAAGCAATGTTTTTTACAGAACTGTTCAAACTAGATGATTAGGAACAACTGTGGACAATTTTCAGCATTGTTTGCAGCAATTGAACTACAGAAATAACCACTTTTCGATAGACAAGGTCTAAAATCATGTTTGATGCACTCTGGATACAATGTTTTTAACATAACTGTTCAAACTGGATTAACATTTTCAGCAAGTTGCAGCAATTGAACTACTTAAATAACCACTTTTCGATAGACAAGGTCTAAAATCATGTTTGATGCACTCTGGATACAATGTTTTTAACATAACTGTTCAAACTAGATGAACATTTTCAGCAAGTTGCAGCAATTGAACTACAGAAATAACCACGTTTACATAAACAAGGTCTAAAATCATGTTTGATGCACTCTGGAAGCAATGTTTTTAACATAACTGTTCAAACTAGATGATTGGAACACTATGGACAATTTTCAGCAAGTTGCAGCAATTGAACTACAGAAATAACCACTTTTCGATAGACAAGGTCTAAAATCATGTTTGATGCACTCTGGAAGCAATGTTTTTTACAGAACTGTTCAAACTAGATTAACATTTTCAGCAAGTTGCAGCAATTGAACTACTTAAATAACCACTTTTCGATAGACAAGGTCTAAAATCATGTTTGATGCACTCTGGATACAATGTTTTTAACATAACTGTTCAAACTAGATGAACATTTTCAGCAAGTTGCAGCAATTGAACTACAGAAATAACCACTTTTCGATAGACAAGGTCTAAAATCATGTTTGATGCACTCTGGATACAATGTTTTTAACATAACTGTTCAAACTAGATGAACATTTTCAGCAAGTTGCAGCAATTGAACCACAGAAATAACCACTTTTATATAAACAAGGTCTAAATCATGTTTGATTTGCACTAGAGAAGTACATTTTTTTACAGAACTGTTCAAACTAGATGATTAGGAACAACTGTGGACAATTTTCAGCATTGTTTGCAGCAATTGAACTACAGAAATAACCACTTTTCGATAGACAAGGTCTAAAATCATGTTTGATGCACTCTGGATACAATGTTTTTAACATAACTGTTCAAACTAGATGAACATTTTCAGCAAGTTGCAGCAATTGAACTACAGAAATAACCACTTTTCGATAGACAATGTCTAAAATCATGTTTGATGCACTCTGGAAGCAATGTTATTTACAGAACTGTTCAAACTAGATGATTAGGAACAACTGTGGACAATTTTCAGCATTGTTTGCAGCAATTGAACTACAGAAATAACCACTTTTCGATAGACAAGGTCTAAAATCATGTTTGATGCACTCTGGAAGCAATGTTTTTTACAGAACTGTTCAAACTAGATGATTAGGAACAACTGTGGACAATTTTCAGCATTGTTTGCAGCAATTGAACTACAGAAATAACCACTTTTCGATAAATAAGGTCTAAAATCATGTTGGATGCACTCTGGAAGCAATGTTTTTTACAGAACTGTTCAAACTAGATGATTAGGAACAACTGTGGACAATTTTCAGCATTGTTTGCAGCAATTGAACTACAGAAATAACCACTTTTACATAAACAAGGTCTAAAATCATGTTTGATGCACTCTGGATACAATGTTTTTAACATAACTGTTCAAACTAGATGAACATTTTCAGCAAGTTGTAGCAATTTAACTACAGAAATAACCACTTTTCGATAGACAAGGTCTAAAATCATGTTTGATGCACTCTGGAAGCAATGTTTTTTACAGAACTGTTCAAACTAGATGATTAGGAACAACTCTGGATAATTTTCAGCATTGTTTGCAGCAATTGAACTACAGAAATAACCACTTTTCGATAGACAAGGTCTAAAATCATGTTTGATGCACTCTGGAAGCAATGTTTTTTACAGAACTGTTCAAACTAGATGATTAGGAACAACTGTGGACAATTTTCAGCATTGTTTGCAGCAATTGAACTACAGAAATAACCACTTTTCGATAGACAAGGTCTAAAATCATGTTTGATGCACTCTGGATACAATGTTTTTAACATAACTGTTCAAACTAGATTAACATTTTCAGCAAGTTGCAGCAATTGAACTACTTAAATAACCACTTTTCGATAGACAAGGTCTAAAATCATGTTTGATGCACTCTGGATACAATGTTTTTAACATAACTGTTCAAACTAGATGATTAGGAACAACTGTGGACAATTTTCAGCATTGTTTGCAGCAATTGAACTACAGAAATAACCACTTTTCGATAGACAAGGTCTAAAATCATGTTTGATGCACTCTGGATACAATGTTTTTAACATAACTGTTCAAACTAGATGAACATTTTCAGCAAGTTGCAGCAATTGAACTACAGAAATAACCACTTTTCGATAGACAAGGTCTAAAATCATGTTGGATAAACTCTGGAAGCAATGTTTTTTACAGAACTGTTCAAACTAGATGATTAGGAACAACTGTGGACAATTTTCAGCATTGTTTGCAGCAATTGAACTACAGAAATAACCACTTTTACATAAACAAGGTCTAAAATCATGTTTGACGCACTCTGGATACAATGTTTTTAACATAACTGTTCAAACTAGATGAACATTTTCAGCAAGTTGTAGCAATTGAACTACAGAAATAACCACTTTTCGATAGACAAGGTCTAAAATCATGTTTGATGCACTCTGGATACAATGTTTTTAACATAACTGTTCAAACTAGATGAACATTTTCAGCAAGTTGCAGCAATTGAACTACAGAAATAACCACTTTTCGATAGACAAGGTCTAAAATCATGTTTGATGCACTCTGGATACAATGTTTTTAACATAACTGTTCAAACTAGATGAACATTTTCAGCAAGTTGCAGCAATTGAACCACAGAAATAACCACTTTTATATAAACAAGGTCTAAATCATGTTTGATTTGCACTAGAGAAGTACATTTTTTTACAGAACTGTTCAAACTAGATGATTAGAAACAACTGTGGACAATTTTCAGCATTGTTTGCAGCAATTGAACTACAGAAATAACCACTTTTCGATAGACAAGGTCTAAAATCATGTTTGATGCACTCTGGATACAATGTTTTTAACATAACTGTTCAAACTAGATGAACATTTTCAGCAAGTTGCAGCAATTGAACTACAGAAATAACCACTTTTCGATAGACAAGGTCTAAAATCATGTTTGATGCACTCTGGAAGCAATGTTTTTTACAGAACTGTTCAAACTAGATGATTAGGAACAACTGTGGACAATTTTCAGCATCGTTTGCAGCAATTGAACTACAGAAATAACCACTTTTCGATAGACAAGGTCTAAAATCATGTTTGATGCACTCTGGAAGCAATGTTTTTTACAGAACTGTTCAAACTAGATGATTAGGAACAACTGTGGACAATTTTCAGCATTGTTTGCAGCAATTGAACTACAGAAATAACCACTTTTCGATAAACAAGGTCTAAAATCATGTTGGATAAACTCTGGAAGCAATGTTTTTTACAGAACTGTTCAAACTAGATGATTAGGAACAACTGTGGACAATTTTCAGCATTGTTTGCAGCAATTGAACTACAGAAATAACCACTTTTACATAAACAAGGTCTAAAATCATGTTTGATGCACTCTGGATACAATGTTTTTAACATAACTGTTCAAACTAGATGAACATTTTCAGCAAGTTGTAGCAATTGAACTACAGAAATAACCACTTTTCGATAGACAAGGTCTAAAATCATGTTTGATGCACTCTGGAAGCAATGTTTTTTACAGAACTGTTCAAACTAGATGATTAGGAACAACTGTGGATAATTTTCAGCATTGTTTGCAGCAATTGAACTACAGAAATAACCACTTTTCGATAGACAAGGTCTAAAATCATGTTTGATGCACTCTGGAAGCAATGTTTTTTACAGAACTGTTCAAACTAGATGATTAGGAACAACTGTGGACAATTTTCAGCATTGTTTGCAGCAATTGAACTACAGAAATAACCACTTTTCGATAGACAAGGTCTAAAATCATGTTTGATGCACTCTGGAAGCAATGTTTTTTACAGAACTGTTCAAACTAGATGATTAGGAACAACTGTGGACAATTTTCAGCATTGTTTGCAGCAATTGAACTACAGAAATAACCACTTTTCGATAAACAAGGTCTAAAATCATGTTGGATAAACTCTGGAAGCAATGTTTTTTACAGAACTGTTCAAACTAGATGATTAGGAACAACTGTGGACAATTTTCAGCATTGTTTGCAGCAATTGAACTACAGAAATAAACACTTTTACATAAACAAGGTCTAAAATCATGTTTGACGCACTCTGGATACAATGTTTTTAACATAACTGTTCAAACTAGATGAACATTTTCAGCAAGTTGTAGCAATTGAACTACAGAAATAACCACTTTTCGATAGACAAGGTCTAAAATCATGTTTGATGCACTCTGGATACAATGTTTTTAACATAACTGTTCAAACTAGATGAACATTTTCAGCAAGTTGCAGCAATTGAACTACAGAAATAACCACTTTTCGATAGACAAGGTCTAAAATCATGTTTGATGCACTCTGGATACAATGTTTTTAACATAACTGTTCAAACTAGATGAACATTTTCAGCAAGTTGCAGCAATTGAACCACAGAAATAACCACTTTTATATAAACAAGGTCTAAATCATGTTTGATTTGCACTAGAGAAGTACATTTTTTTACAGAACTGTTCAAACTAGATGATTAGAAACAACTGTGGACAATTTTCAGCATTGTTTGCAGCAATTGAACTACAGAAATAACCACTTTTCGATAGACAAGGTCTAAAATCATGTTTGATGCACTCTGGATACAATGTTTTTAACATAACTGTTCAAACTAGATGAACATTTTCAGCAAGTTGCAGCAATTGAACTACAGAAATAACCACTTTTCGATAGACAAGGTCTAAAATCATGTTTGATGCACTCTGGAAGCAATGTTTTTTACAGAACTGTTCAAACTAGATGATTAGGAACAACTGTGGACAATTTTCAGCATCGTTTGCAGCAATTGAACTACAGAAATAACCACTTTTCGATAGACAAGGTCTAAAATCATGTTTGATGCACTCTGGAAGCAATGTTTTTTACAGAACTGTTCAAACTAGATGATTAGGAACAACTGTGGACAATTTTCAGCATTGTTTGCAGCAATTGAACTACAGAAATAACCACTTTTCGATAAACAAGGTCTAAAATCATGTTGGATAAACTCTGGAAGCAATGTTTTTTACAGAACTGTTCAAACTAGATGATTAGGAACAACTGTGGACAATTTTCAGCATTGTTTGCAGCAATTGAACTACAGAAATAACCACTTTTACATAAACAAGGTCTAAAATCATGTTTGATGCACTCTGGATACAATGTTTTTAACATAACTGTTCAAACTAGATGAACATTTTCAGCAAGTTGTAGCAATTGAACTACAGAAATAACCACTTTTCGATAGACAAGGTCTAAAATCATGTTTGATGCACTCTGGAAGCAATGTTTTTTACAGAACTGTTCAAACTAGATGATTAGGAACAACTGTGGATAATTTTCAGCATTGTTTGCAGCAATTGAACTACAGAAATAACCACTTTTCGATAGACAAGGTCTAAAATCATGTTTGATGCACTCTGGAAGCAATGTTTTTTACAGAACTGTTCAAACTAGATGATTAGGAACAACTGTGGACAATTTTCAGCATTGTTTGCAGCAATTGAACTACAGAAATAACCACTTTTCGATAGACAAGGTCTAAAATCATGTTTGATGCACTCTGGAAGCAATGTTTTTTACAGAACTGTTCAAACTAGATGATTAGGAACAACTGTGGACAATTTTCAGCATTGTTTGCAGCAATTGAACTACAGAAATAACCACTTTTCGAAAAACAAGGTCTAAAATCATGTTGGATAAACTCTGGAAGCAATGTTTTTTACAGAACTGTTCAAACTAGATGATTAGGAACAACTGTGGACAATTTTCAGCATTGTTTGCAGCAATTGAACTACAGAAATAACCACTTTTACATAAACAAGGTCTAAAATCATGTTTGACGCACTCTGGATACAATGTTTTTAACATAACTGTTCAAACTAGATGAACATTTTCAGCAAGTTGTAGCAATTGAACTACAGAAATAACCACTTTTCGATAGACAAGGTCTAAAATCATGTTTGATGCACTCTGGATACAATGTTTTTAACATAACTGTTCAAACTAGATGAACATTTTCAGCAAGTTGCAGCAATTGAACTACAGAAATAACCACTTTTCGATAGACAAGGTCTAAAATCATGTTTGATGCACTCTGGATACAATGTTTTTAACATAACTGTTCAAACTAGATGAACATTTTCAGCAAGTTGCAGCAATTGAACCACAGAAATAACCACTTTTATATAAACAAGGTCTAAATCATGTTTGATTTGCACTAGAGAAGTACATTTTTTTACAGAACTGTTCAAACTAGATGATTAGAAACAACTGTGGACAATTTTCAGCATTGTTTGCAGCAATTGAACTACAGAAATAACCACTTTTCGATAGACAAGGTCTAAAATCATGTTTGATGCACTCTGGATACAATGTTTTTAACATAACTGTTCAAACTAGATGAACATTTTCAGCAAGTTGCAGCAATTGAACTACAGAAATAACCACTTTTCGATAGACAAGGTCTAAAATCATGTTTGATGCACTCTGGAAGCAATGTTTTTTACAGAACTGTTCAAACTAGATGATTAGGAACAACTGTGGACAATTTTCAGCATCGTTTGCAGCAATTGAACTACAGAAATAACCACTTTTCGATAGACAAGGTCTAAAATCATGTTTGATGCACTCTGGAAGCAATGTTTTTTACAGAACTGTTCAAACTAGATGATTAGGAACAACTGTGGACAATTTTCAGCATTGTTTGCAGCAATTGAACTACAGAAATAACCACTTTTCGATAAACAAGGTCTAAAATCATGTTGGATAAACTCTGGAAGCAATGTTTTTTACAGAACTGTTCAAACTAGATGATTAGGAACAACTGTGGACAATTTTCAGCATTGTTTGCAGCAATTGAACTACAGAAATAACCACTTTTACATAAACAAGGTCTAAAATCATGTTTGATGCACTCTGGATACAATGTTTTTAACATAACTGTTCAAACTAGATGAACATTTTCAGCAAGTTGTAGCAATTGAACTACAGAAATAACCACTTTTCGATAGACAAGGTCTAAAATCATGTTTGATGCACTCTGGAAGCAATGTTTTTTACAGAACTGTTCAAACTAGATGATTAGGAACAACTGTGGATAATTTTCAGCATTGTTTGCAGCAATTGAACTACAGAAATAACCACTTTTCGATAGACAAGGTCTAAAATCATGTTTGATGCACTCTGGAAGCAATGTTTTTTACAGAACTGTTCAAACTAGATGATTAGGAACAACTGTGGACAATTTTCAGCATTGTTTGCAGCAATTGAACTACAGAAATAACCACTTTTCGATAGACAAGGTCTAAAATCATGTTTGATGCACTCTGGAAGCAATGTTTTTTACAGAACTGTTCAAACTAGATGATTAGGAACAACTGTGGACAATTTTCAGCATTGTTTGCAGCAATTGAACTACAGAAATAACCACTTTTCGATAAACAAGGTCTAAAATCATGTTTGATGCACTCTGGAAGCAATGTTTTTTACAGAACTGTTCAAACTAGATGATTAGGAACAACTGTGGACAATTTTCAGCATTGTTTGCAGCAATTGAACTACAGAAATAACCACTTTTCGATAAACAAGGTCTAAAATCATGTTTGATGCACTCTGGAAGCAATGTTTTTTACAGAACTGTTCAAACTAGATGATTAGGAACAACTGTGTACAATATTCAGCATTGTTTGCAGCAATTGAACAACAGAAATAACCACTTTTACATAAACTAGGTCTAAATCATGTTTGATTTGCACTAGAGAAGTACATTTTTTTACAGAACTGTTGAAACTTGATTGGCTGGAACAATATGGACAATTTTCAGCATTGTTTGCAGCAATTGAACTACAGAAATAACCACTTTACGATAGACAAGGTCTAAAATCATGTTTGATGCACTCTGGTAGCAATGTTTTTTACAGAACTGTTCAAACTAGATGATTAGGAACAACTGTGGACAATTTTCAGCATTGTTTGCAGCAATTGAACTACAGAAATAACCACTTTTCAATAGACAAGGTCTAAAATCATGTTTGATGCACTCTGGAAGCAATGTTTTTAACAGAACTGTTCAAACTAGATGAACATTTTCAGCAAGTTGCAGCAATTGAACTACAGAAATAACCACTTTTACATAAACAAGGTCTAAAATCATGTTTGATGCACTCTGGATACAAAGTTTTTAACATAACTGTTCAAACTAGATGAACATTTTCAGCAAGTTGCAGCAATTGAACTACAGAAATAACCACTTTTCGATAGACAAGGTCTAAAATCATGTTTGATGCACTCTGGAAGCAATGTTTTTTGCAGAACTGTTCAAACTAGATGATTAGGAACAACTGTGGACAATTTTCAGCATTGTTTGCAGCAATTGAACTACAGAAATAACCACTTTTCGATAGACAAGGTCTAAAATCATGTTTGATGCACTCTGGAAGCAATGTTTTTTACAGAACTGTTCAAACTAGATGATTAGGAACAACTGTGGACAATTTTAAGCATTGTTTGCAGCAATTGAACTACAGAAATAACCACTTTTCGATAGACATGGTCTAAAATCATGTTTGATGCACTCTGGATACTATGTTTTTAACATAACTGTTCAAACTAGATGAACATTTTCAGCAAGTTGCAGCAATTGAACTACAGAAATAACCACTTTTCGATAGACAAGGTCTAAAATCATGTTTGATGCACTCTGGAAGCAATGTTTTTTGCAGAACTGTTCAAACTAGATGATTAGGAACAACTGTGGACAATTTTCAGCATTGTTTGCAGCAATTGAACTACAGAAATAACCACTTTACGATAGACAAGGTCTAAAATCATGTTTGATGCACTCTGGTAGCAATGTTTTTTACAGAACTGTTCAAACTACATGATTAGGAACAACTGTGGACAATTTTCAGCATTGTTTGCAGCAATTGAACTACAGAAATAACCACTTTTCAATAGACAAGGTCTAAAATCATGTTTGATGCACTCTGGAAGCAATGTTTTTTACAGAACTGTTCAAACTAGATGAACATTTTCAGCAAGTTGCAGCAATTGAACTACAGAAATAACCACTTTTACATAAACAAGGTCTAAAATCATGTTTGATGCACTCTGGATACAATGTTTTTAACATAACTGTTCAAACTAGATGAACATTTTCAGCAAGTTGCAGCAATTGAACTACAGAAATAACCACTTTTCGATAGACAAGGTCTAAATCATGTTTGATGCACTCTGGAAGCAATGTTTTTTGCAGAACTGTTCAAACTAGATGATTAGGAACAACTGTGGACAATTTTCAGCATTGTTTGCAGCAATTGAACTACAGAAATAACCACTTTTCGATAGACAAGGTCTAAAATCATGTTTGATGCACTCTGGAAGCAATGTTTTTTACAGAACTGTTCAAACTAGATGATTAGGAACAACTGTGGACAATTTTAAGCATTGTTTGCAGCAATTGAACTACAGAAATAACCACTTTTCGATAGACAAGGTCTAAAATCATGTTTGATGCACTCTGGATACTATGTTTTTAACATAACTGTTCAAACTAGATGAACATTTTCAGCAAGTTGCAGCAATTGAACTACAGAAATAACCACTTTTCGATAGACAAGGTCTAAAATCATGTTTGATGCACTCTGGAAGCAATGTTTTTTGCAGAACTGTTCAAACTAGATGATTAGGAACAACTGTGGACAATTTTCAGCATTGTTTGCAGCAATTGAACTACAGAAATAACCACTTTACGATAGACAAGGTCTAAAATCATGTTTGATGCACTCTGGTAGCAATGTTTTTTACAGAACTGTTCAAACTACATGATTAGGAACAACTGTGGACAATTTTCAGCATTGTTTGCAGCAATTGAACTACAGAAATAACCACTTTTCAATAGACAAGGTCTAAAATCATGTTTGATGCACTCTGGAAGCAATGTTTTTTACAGAACTGTTCAAACTAGATGAACATTTTCAGCAAGTTGCAGCAATTGAACTACAGAAATAACCACTTTTACATAAACAAGGTCTAAAATCATGTTTGATGCACTCTGGATACAATGTTTTTAACATAACTGTTCAAACTAGATGAACATTTTCAGCAAGTTGCAGCAATTGAACTACAGAAATAACCACTTTTACATAAACAAGGTCTAAAATCATGTTTGATGCACTCTGGATACTATGTTTTTAACATAACTGTTCAAACTAGATGAACATTTTCAGCAAGTTGCAGCAATTGAACTACAGAAATAACCACTTTTCGATAGACAAGGTCTAAAATCATGTTTGATGCACTCTGGAAGCAATGTTTTTTGCAGAACTGTTCAAACTAGATGATTAGGAACAACTGTGGACAATTTTCAGCATTGTTTGCAGCAATTGAACTACAGAAATAACCACTTTTCGATAGACAAGGTCTAAAATCATGTTTGATGCACTCTGGATACTATGTTTTTAACATAACTGTTCAAACTAGATGAACATTTTCAGCAAGTTGCAGCAATTGAACTACAGAAATAACCACTTTTCGATAGACAAGGTCTAAAATCATGTTTGATGCACTCTGGAAGCAATGTTTTTTGCAGAACTGTTCAAACTAGATGATTAGGAACAACTGTGGACAATTTTCAGCAAGTTGCAGCAATTGAACTACTTAAATAACCACTTTTACATAAACAAGGTCTAAAATCATGTTTGATGCACTCTGGATACAATGTTTTTAACATAACTGTTCAAACTAGATGAACATTTTCAGCAAGTTGCAGCAATTGAACTACAGAAATAACCACTTTTATATAAACAAGGTCTAAAATCATGTTTGATTTGCACTAGAGAAGTACATTTTTTTACAGAACTGTTCAAACTAGATGATTAGGAACAACTGTGGACAATTTTCAGCATTGTTTGCAGCAATTGAACTACAGAAATAACCACTTTTCGATAGACAAGGTCTAAAATCATGTTTGATGCACTCTGGATACAATGTTTTTAACATAACTGTTCAAACTAGATGAACATTTTCAGCAAGTTGCAGCAATTGAACTACAGAAATAACCACTTTTACATAAACAAGGTCTAAAATCATGTTTGATGCACTCTGGATACAATGTTTTTAACATAACTGTTCAAACTAGATGAACATTTTCAGCAAGTTGCAGCAATTGAACTACAGAAATAACCACTTTTACATAAACAAGGTCTAAAATTATGTTTGATGCACTCTGGATACAATGTTTTTAACATAACTGTTCAAACTAGATGAACATTTTCAGCAAGTTGCAGCAATTGAACTACAGAAATAACCACTTTTATATAAACAAGGTCATAACTGATTTGCACTAGAGAAGTACATTTTTTTACAGAACTGTTCAAACTAGATGATTAGGAACAACTGTGGACAATTTTCAGCATTGTTTGCAGCAATTGAACTACAGAAATAACCACTTTTCCATAGACAAGGTCTAAAATCATGTTTGATGCACTCTGGATACAATGTTTTTAACATAACTGTACAAACTAGATGAACATTTTCAGCAAGTTGCAGCAATTGAACTACAGAAATAACCACTTTTCGATAGACAAGGTCTAAAATCATGTTTGATGCACTCTGGAAGCAATGTTTTTTGCAGAACTGTTCAAACTAGATGATTAGGAACAACTGTGGACAATTTTCAGCATTGTTTGCAGCAATTGAACTACAGAAATAACTACTTTTCCATAGACAAGGTCTAAAATCATGTTTGATGCACTTTGGAAGCAATGTTTTTAACAGAACTGTTCAAACTAGATGATTGGAACACTATGGACAATTTTTAGCAAGTTGCAGCAATTGAACTACAGAAATAACCACTTTTATATAAACAAGGTCTAAATCATGTTTGATTTGCACTAGAGAAGTACATTTTTTTACAGAACTGTTCAAACTAGATGATTAGGAACAACTGTGGACAATTTTCAGCATTGTTTGCAGCAATTGAACTACAGAAATAACCACTTTTCGATAGACAAGGTCTAAAATCATGTTTGACGCACTCTGGATACAATGTTTTTTACAGAACTGTTCAAACTAGATGATTAGGAACAACTGTGGACAATTTTCAGCATTGTTTGCAGCAATTGAACTACATAAATAACCACTTTTCGATAGACAAGGTCTAAAATCATGTTTGATGCACTCTGGATACAATGTTTTTAACATAACTGTTCAAACTAGATGATTGGAACACTATGGACAATTTTCAGCAAGTTGCAGCAATTGAACTACAGAAATAACCACTTTTCGATAGACAAGGTCTAAAATCATGTTTGATGCACTCTGGAAGCAATGTTTTTTACAGAACTGTTCAAACTAGATGATTATGAACAACTGTGGACAATTTTCAGCATTGTTTGCAGCAATTGAACTACAGAAATAACCACTTTTCGATAGACAAGGTCTAAAATCATGTTTGATGCACTCTGAAAGCAATGTTTTTTACAGAACTGTTCAAACTAGATGATTAGGAACAACTGTGGACAATTTTCAGCATTGTTTGCAGCAATTGAACTACAGAAATAACCACTTTTCGATAGACAAGGTCTAAAATCATGTTTGATGCACTCTGGAAGCAATGTTTTTTACAGAACTGTTCAAACTAGATGATTGGAACACTATGGACAATTTTCAGCAAGTTGCAGCAATTGAACTACAGAAATAACCACTTTTCGATAGACAAGGTCTAAAATCATGTTTGATGCACTCTGGAAGCAATGTTTTTTACAGAACTGTTCAAACTAGATGAACATTTTCAGCAAGTTGCAGCAATTGAACTACAGAAATAACCACTTTTACATAAACAAGGTCTAAAATCATGTTTGATGCACTCTGGAAGCAATGTTTTTAACATAACTGTTCAAACTAGATGATTGGAACACTATGGACAATTTTCAGCAAGTTGCAGCAATTGAACTACAGAAATAACCACTTTTCGATAGACAAGGTCTAAAATCATGTTTGATGCACTCTGGAAGCAATGTTTTTTACAGACCTGTTCAAACTAGATGATTAGGAACAACTGTGGACAATTTTCAGCATTGTTTGCAGCAGTTGAACTACAGAAATAACCACTTTTCCATAGACAATGTCTAAAATCATGTTTGAAGCAATGTTTTTAACATAACTGTTCAAACTAGATGAACATTTTCAGCAAGTTGCAGCAATTGAAATACAGAAATAACCACTTTTCGATAGACAAGGCCTAAAATCATGTTTGATGCACTCTGGAAGCAATGTTTTTAACATAACTGTTCAAACTAGATGAACATTTTCAGCAAGTTGCAGCAATTGAACTACAGAAATAATCACTTTTATATAAACAAGGTCTAAATCATGTTTGATTTGCACTAGAGAAGTAAATTTTTTTACAAAACTGTTCAAACTAGATGATTAGGAACAACTGTGGACAATTTTCAGCATTGTTTGCAGCAATTGAACTACAGAAATAACCACTTTTCCATAGACAAGGTCTAAATCATGTTTGATTTGCACTAGAGAAGTACATTTTTTTACAAACCTGTTCAAACTAGATGATTGGAACACTATGGACAATTTTTAGCAAGTTGCAGCAATTGAAATACAGAAATAACCACTTTTCGATAGACAAGGTCTAAAATCATGTTTGATTTGCACTAGAGAAGTACATTTTTTTTACAGAACTGTTCAAACTTGATTGGCTGGAACACTATGGACAATTTTCAGCAAGTTGAAGCAATTGAACTACTTAAATAACCACTTTTCGATAGACAAGGTCTAAAATCATGTTTGATGCACTCTGGAAGCAATGTTTTTAACATAACTGTTCAAACTAGATGAACATTTTCAGCAAGTTGCAGCAATTGAACGACAGAAATAACCACTTTTCCATAGACAAGGTCTAAAATCCTGTTTGATGCACTCTGGATACAATGTTTTTAACATAACTGTTCAAACTAGATGAACATTTTCAGCAAGTTGCAGCAATTGAACTACAGAAATAATCACTTTTATATAAACAAGGTCTAAATCATGTTTGATTTGCACTAGAGAAGTAAATTTTTTTACAGAACTGTTCAAACTAGATGCTTATGAACAACTGTGGACAATTTTCAGCATTGTTTGCAGCAATTGAACTACAGAAATAACCACTTTTCCATAGACAAGGTCTAAAATCATGTTTGATGCACGCTGGATACAATGTTTTTAACATAACTGTTCAAACTAGATGATTGGAACACTATGGACAATTTTTAGCAAGTTGCAGCAATTGAACTACTTAAATAACCACTTTTACATAAACAAGGTCTAAAATCATGTTTGATGCACTCTGGAAGCAATGCTTTTTGCAGAACTGTTCAAACTAGATGATTAGGAACAACTGTGGACAATTTTCAGCATTGTTTGCAGCAATTGAACTACAGAAATAACCACTTTTCCATAGACAAGGTCTAAATCATGTTTGATTTGCACTAGAGAAGTACATTTTTTTACAGACCTGTTCAAACTAGATGATTGGAACACTATGGACAATTTTTAGCAAGTTGCAGCAATTGAACTACAGAAATAACCACTTTTCGATAGACAAGTTCTAAAATCATGTTTGATGCACTCTGGAAGCAATGTTTTTAACATAACTGTTCAAACTAGATGAACATTTTCAGCAAGTTGCAGCAATTGAACGACAGAAATAACCACTTTTCGATAGACAAGGTCTAAAATCATGTTTGATGCACTTTGGAAGCAATGTTTTTAACAGAACTGTTCAAACTAGATGATTGGAAGACTATGGACAATTTTTAGTAAGTTGCAGCAATTGAACTACAGAAATAACCACTTTTACATAAACAAGGTCTAAAATCATGTTTGATGCACTTTGGAAGCAATGTTTTTAACAGAACTGTTCAAACTAGATGATTAGGAACAACTGTGGACAATTTTCAGCATTGTTTGCAGCAATTGAACTACAGAAATAACCACTTTTCGATAGACAAGGTCTAAAATCATGTTTGACGCACTCTGGATACAATGTTTTTTACAGAACTGTTCAAACTAGATGATTAGGAACAACTGTGGACAATTTTCAGCATTGTTTGCAGCAATTGAACTACATAAATAACCACTTTTCGATAGACAAGGTCTAAAATCATGTTTGATGCACTCTGGATACAATGTTTTTAACATAACTGTTCAAACTAGATGATTGGAAAACTATGGACAATTTTCAGCAAGTTGCAGCAATTGAACTACAGAAATAACCACTTTTCGATAGACAAGGTCTAAAATCATGTTTGATGCACTCTGGAAGCAATGTTTTTTACAGAACTGTTCAAACTAGATGATTATGAACAACTGTGGACAATTTTCAGCATTGTTTGCAGCAATTGAACTACAGAAATAACCACTTTTCGATAGACAAGGTCTAAAATCATGTTTGATGCACTCTGGAAGCAATGTTTTTTACAGAACTGTTCAAACTAGATGATTAGGAACAACTGTGGACAATTTTCAGCATTGTTTGCAGCAATTGAACTACATAAATAACCACTTTTCGATAGACAAGGTCTAAAATCATGTTTGATGCACTCTGGATACAATGTTTTTAACATAACTGTTCAAACTAGATGATTGGAAAACTATGGACAATTTTCAGCAAGTTGCAGCAATTGAACTACTTAAATAACCACTTTTACATAAACAAGGTCTAAAATCATGTTTGATGCACTCTGGAAGCAATGCTTTTTGCAGAACTGTTCAAACTAGATGATTAGGAACAACTGTGGACAATTTTCAGCATTGTTTGCAGCAATTGAACTACAGAAATAACCACTTTTCCATAGACAAGGTCTAAATCATGTTTGATTTGCACTAGAGAAGTACATTTTTTTACAGACCTGTTCAAACTAGATGATTGGAACACTATGGACAATTTTTAGCAAGTTGCAGCAATTGAACTACAGAAATAACCACTTTTCGATAGACAAGTTCTAAAATCATGTTTGATGCACTCTGGAAGCAATGTTTTTAACATAACTGTTCAAACTAGATGAACATTTTCAGCAAGTTGCAGCAATTGAACGACAGAAATAACCACTTTTCGATAGACAAGGTCTAAAATCATGTTTGATGCACTTTGGAAGCAATGTTTTTAACAGAACTGTTCAAACTAGATGATTGGAAGACTATGGACAATTTTTAGTAAGTTGCAGCAATTGAACTACAGAAATAACCACTTTTACATAAACAAGGTCTAAAATCATGTTTGATGCACTTTGGAAGCAATGTTTTTAACAGAACTGTTCAAACTAGATGATTAGGAACAACTGTGGACAATTTTCAGCATTGTTTGCAGCAATTGAACTACAGAAATAACCACTTTTCGATAGACAAGGTCTAAAATCATGTTTGACGCACTCTGGATACAATGTTTTTTACAGAACTGTTCAAACTAGATGATTAGGAACAACTGTGGACAATTTTCAGCATTGTTTGCAGCAATTGAACTACATAAATAACCACTTTTCGATAGACAAGGTCTAAAATCATGTTTGATGCACTCTGGATACAATGTTTTTAACATAACTGTTCAAACTAGATGATTGGAAAACTATGGACAATTTTCAGCAAGTTGCAGCAATTGAACTACAGAAATAACCACTTTTCGATAGACAAGGTCTAAAATCATGTTTGATGCACTCTGGAAGCAATGTTTTTTACAGAACTGTTCAAACTAGATGATTATGAACAACTGTGGACAATTTTCAGCATTGTTTGCAGCAATTGAACTACAGAAATAACCACTTTTCGATAGACAAGGTCTAAAATCATGTTTGATGCACTCTGGAAGCAATGTTTTTTACAGAACTGTTCAAACTAGATGATTAGGAACAACTGTGGACAATTTTCAGCATTGTTTGCAGCAATTGAACTACATAAATAACCACTTTTCGATAGACAAGGTCTAAAATCATGTTTGATGCACTCTGGATACAATGTTTTTAACATAACTGTTCAAACTAGATGATTGGAAAACTATGGACAATTTTCAGCAAGTTGCAGCAATTGAACTACAGAAATAACCACTTTTCGATAGACAAGGTCTAAAATCATGTTTGATGCACTCTGGAAGCAATGTTTTTTACAGAACTGTTCAAACTAGATGATTATGAACAACTGTGGACAATTTTCAGCATTGTTTGCAGCAATTGAACTACAGAAATAACCACTTTTCGATAGACAAGGTCTAAAATCATGTTTGATGCACTCTGGAAGCAATGTTTTTTACAGAACTGTTCAAACTAGATGATTAGGAACAACTGTGGACAATTTTCAGCATTGTTTGCAGCAATTGAACTACAGAAATAACCACTTTTCGATAGACAAGGTCTAAAATCATGTTTGATGCACTCTGGAAGCAATGTTTTTTACAGAACTGTTCAAACTAGATGAACATTTTCAGCAAGTTGCAGCAATTGAACTACAGAAATAACCACTTTTACATAAACAAGGTCTAAAATCATGTTTGATGCACTCTGGAAGCAATGTTTTTAACATAACTGTTCAAACTAGATGATTGGAACACTATGGACAATTTTCAGCAAGTTGCAGCAATTGAACTACAGAAATAACCACTTTTCGATAGACAAGGTCTAAAATCATGTTTGATGCACTCTGGAAGCAATGTTTTTTACAGAACTGTTCAAACTAGATGATTAGGAACAACTGTGGACAATTTTCAGCATTGTTTGCAGCAATTGAACTACAGAAATAACCACTTTTCGATAGACAAGGTCTAAAATCATGTTTGATGCACTCTGGAAGCAATGTTTTTTACAGAACTGTTCAAACTAGATGATTGGAACACTATGGACAATTTTCAGCAAGTTGCAGCAATTGAACTACAGAAATAACCACTTTTCGATAGACAAGGTCTAAAATCATGTTTGATGCACTCTGGAAGCAATGTTTTTTACAGAACTGTTCAAACTAGATGAACATTTTCAGCAAGTTGCAGCAATTGAACTACAGAAATAACCACTTTTACATAAACAAGGTCTAAAATCATGTTTGATGCACTCTGGAAGCAATGTTTTTAACATAACTGTTCAAACTAGATGATTGGAACACTATGGACAATTTTCAGCAAGTTGCAGCAATTGAACTACAGAAATAACCACTTTTCGATAGACAAGGTCTAAAATCATGTTTGATGCACTCTGGAAGCAATGTTTTTTACAGAACTGTTCAAACTAGATGATTAGGAACAACTGTGGACAATTTTCAGCATTGTTTGCAGCAGTTGAACTACAGAAATAACCACTTTTCCATAGACAAGGTCTAAAATCATGTTTGAAGCAATGTTTTTAACATAACTGTTCAAACTAGATGAACATTTTCAGCAAGTTGCAGCAATTGAACTACAGAAATAACCACTTTTCGATAGACAAGGCCTGAAATCATGTTTGATGCACTCTGGAAGCAATGTTTTTAACATAACTGTTCAATCTAGATGAACATTTTCAGCAAGTTGCAGCAATTGAACTACAGAAATAACCACTTTTCGATAGACAAGGTCTAAAATCATGTTTGATTTGCACTAGAGAAGTACATTTCTTTTACAGAACTGTTCAAACTTGATTGGCTGGAACACTATGGACAATTTTCAGCAAGTTGAAGCAATTGAACTACTTAAATAACCACTTTTCGATAGACAAGGTCTAAAATCATGTTTGATGCACTCTGGAAGCAATGTTTTTAACATAACTGTTCAAACTAGATGAACATTTTCAGCAAGTTGCAGCAATTGAACGACAGAAATAACCACTTTTCCATAGACAAGGTCTAAAATCCTGTTTGATGCACTCTGGATACAATGTTTTTAACATAACTGTTCAAACTAGATGAACATTTTCAGCAAGTTGCAGCAATTGAACTACAGAAATAATCACTTTTATATAAACAAGGTCTAAATCATGTTTGATTTGCACTAGAGAAGTCAATTTTTTTACAGAACTGTTCAAACTAGATGCTTATGAACAACTGTGGACAATTTTCAGCAATGTTTGCAGCAATTGAACTACAGAAATAACCACTTTTCCATAGACAAGGTCTAAAATCATGTTTGATGCACGCTGGATACAATGTTTTTAACATAACTGTTCAAACTAGATGATTGGAACACTATGGACAATTTTTAGCAAGTTGCAGCAATTGAACTACTTAAATAACCACTTTTACATAAACAAGGTCTAAAATCATGTTTGATGCACTCTGGAAGCAATGCTTTTTGCAGAACTGTTCAAACTAGATGATTAGGAACAACTGTGGACAATTTTCAGCATTGTTTGCAGCAATTGAACTACAGAAATAACCACTTTTCGATAGACAAGGTCTAAAATCATGTTTGATGCACTCTGGAAGCAATGTTTTTTACAGAACTGTTCAAACTAGATGATTAGGAACAACTGTGGACAATTTTCAGCATTGTTTGCAGCAATTGAACTACAGAAATAACCACTTTTCGATAGACAAGGTCTAAAATCATGTTTGATGCACTCTGGAAGCAATGTTTTTTACAGAACTGTTCAAACTAGATGATTGGAACACTATGGACAATTTTCAGCATTGTTTGCAGCAATTGAACTACAGAAATAACCACTTTTCCATAGACAAGGTCTAAATCATGTTTGATTTGCACTAGAGAAGTACATTTTTTTACAGACCTGTTCAAACTAGATGATTGGAACACTATGGACAATTTTTAGCAAGTTGCAGCAATTGAACTACAGAAATAACCACTTTTCGATAGACAAGTTCTAAAATCATGTTTGATGCACTCTGGAAGCAATGTTTTTAACATAACTGTTCAAACTAGATGAACATTTTCAGCAAGTTGCAGCAATTGAACGACAGAAATAACCACTTTTCGATAGACAAGGTCTAAAATCATGTTTGATGCACTCTGGATACAATGTTTTTAACATAACTGTTCAAACTAGATGAACATTTTCAGCAAGTTGCAGCAATTGAACTACAGAAATAACCACTTTTCGATAGACAAGGTCTAAAATCATGTTTGATGCACTTTGGAAGCAATGTTTTTAACAGAACTGTTCAAACTAGATGATTGGAAGACTATGGACAATTTTTAGTAAGTTGCAGCAATTGAACTACAGAAATAACCACTTTTACATAAACAAGGTCTAAAATCATGTTTGATGCACTTTGGAAGCAATGTTTTTAACAGAACTGTTCAAACTAGATGATTAGGAACAACTGTGGACAATTTTCAGCATTGTTTGCAGCAATTGAACTACAGAAATAACCACTTTTCGATAGACAAGGTCTAAAATCATGTTTGACGCACTCTGGATACAATGTTTTTTACAGAACTGTTCAAACTAGATGATTAGGAACAACTGTGGACAATTTTCAGCATTGTTTGCAGCAATTGAACTACATAAATAACCACTTTTCGATAGACAAGGTCTAAAATCATGTTTGATGCACTCTGGATACAATGTTTTTAACATAACTGTTCAAACTAGATGATTGGAAAACTATGGACAATTTTCAGCAAGTTGCAGCAATTGAACTACAGAAATAACCACTTTTCGATAGACAAGGTCTAAAATCATGTTTGATGCACTCTGGAAGCAATGTTTTTTACAGAACTGTTCAAACTAGATGATTATGAACAACTGTGGACAATTTTCAGCATTGTTTGCAGCAATTGAACTACAGAAATAACCACTTTTCGATAGACAAGGTCTAAAATCATGTTTGATGCACTCTGGAAGCAATGTTTTTTACAGAACTGTTCAAACTAGATGATTAGGAACAACTGTGGACAATTTTCAGCATTGTTTGCAGCAATTGAACTACAGAAATAACCACTTTTCGATAGACAAGGTCTAAAATCATGTTTGATGCACTCTGGAAGCAATGTTTTTTACAGAACTGTTCAAACTAGATGATTGGAACACTATGGACAATTTTCAGCAAGTTGCAGCAATTGAACTACAGAAATAACCACTTTTCGATAGACAAGGTCTAAAATCATGTTTGATGCACTCTGGAAGCAATGTTTTTTACAGAACTGTTCAAACTAGATGAACATTTTCAGCAAGTTGCAGCAATTGAACTACAGAAATAACCACTTTTACATAAACAAGGTCTAAAATCATGTTTGATGCACTCTGGAAGCAATGCTTTTAACATAACTGTTCAAACTAGATGATTGGAACACTATGGACAATTTTCAGCAAGTTGCAGCAATTGAACTACAGAAATAACCACTTTTCGATAGACAAGGTCTAAAATCATGTTTGATGCACTCTGGAAGCAATGTTTTTTACAGAACTGTTCAAACTAGATGATTAGGAACAACTGTGGACAATTTTCAGCATTGTTTGCAGCAATTGAACTACAGAAATAACCACTTTTCGATAGACAAGGTCTAAAATCATGTTTGATGCACTCTGGAAGCAATGTTTTTTACAGAACTGTTCAAACTAGATGATTAGGAACAACTGTGGACAATTTTCAGCATTGTTTGCAGCAGTTGAACTACAGAAATAACCACTTTTCCATAGACAAGGTCTAAAATCATGTTTGAAGCAATGTTTTTAACATAACTGTTCAAACTAGATGAACATTTTCAGCAAGTTGCAGCAATTGAACTACAGAAATAACCACTTTTCGATAGACAAGGCCTAAAATCATGTTTGATGCACTCTGGAAGCAATGTTTTTAACATAACTGTTCAAACTAGATGAACATTTTCAGCAAGTTGCAGCAATTGAACTACAGAAATAATCACTTTTATATAAACAAGGTCTAAATCATGTTTGATTTGCACTAGAGAAGTACATTTTTTTACAAAACTGTTCAAACTAGATGATTGGAACACTATGGACAATTTTCAGCAAGTTGCAGCAATTGAACTACAGAAATAACCACTTTTCGATAGACAAGTTCTAAAATCATGTTTGATGCACTCTGGAAGCAATGTTTTTAACATAACTGTTCAAACTAGATGAACATTTTCAGCAAGTTGCAGCAATTGAACGACAGAAATAACCACTTTTCGATAGACAAGGTCTAAAATCATGTTTGATGCACTCTGGATACAATGTTTTTAACATAACTGTTCAAACTAGATGAACATTTTCAGCAAGTTGCAGCAATTGAACTACAGAAATAACCACTTTTCGATAGACAAGGTCTAAAATCATGTTTGATGCACTTTGGAAGCAATGTTTTTAACAGAACTGTTCAAACTAGATGATTGGAAGACTATGGACAATTTTTAGTAAGTTGCAGCAATTGAACTACAGAAATAACCACTTTTACATAAACAAGGTCTAAAATCATGTTTGATGCACTTTGGAAGCAATGTTTTTAACAGAACTGTTCAAACTAGATGATTAGGAACAACTGTGGACAATTTTCAGCATTGTTTGCAGCAATTGAACTACAGAAATAACCACTTTTCGATAGACAAGGTCTAAAATCATGTTTGACGCACTCTGGATACAATGTTTTTTACAGAACTGTTCAAACTAGATGATTAGGAACAACTGTGGACAATTTTCAGCATTGTTTGCAGCAATTGAACTACATAAATAACCACTTTTCGATAGACAAGGTCTAAAATCATGTTTGATGCACTCTGGATACAATGTTTTTAACATAACTGTTCAAACTAGATGATTGGAAAACTATGGACAATTTTCAGCATTGTTTGCAGCAATTGAACTACAGAAATAACCACTTTTCGATAGACAAGGTCTAAAATCATGTTTGATGCACTCTGGAAGCAATGTTTTTTACAGAACTGTTCAAACTAGATGATTGGAACACTATGGACAATTTTCAGCAAGTTGCAGCAATTGAACTACAGAAATAACCACTTTTCGATAGACAAGGTCTAAAATCATGTTTGATGCACTCTGGAAGCAATGTTTTTTACAGAACTGTTCAAACTAGATGAACATTTTCAGCAAGTTGCAGCAATTGAACTACAGAAATAACCACTTTTACATAAACAAGGTCTAAAATCATGTTTGATGCACTCTGGAAGCAATGTTTTTAACATAACTGTTCAAACTAGATGATTGGAACACTATGGACAATTTTCAGCAAGTTGCAGCAATTGAACTACAGAAATAACCACTTTTCGATAGACAAGGTCTAAAATCATGTTTGATGCACTCTGGAAGCAATGTTTTTTACAGAACTGTTCAAACTAGATGATTAGGAACAACTGTGGACAATTTTCAGCATTGTTTGCAGCAATTGAACTACAGAAATAACCACTTTTCGATAGACAAGGTCTAAAATCATGTTTGATGCACTCTGGAAGCAATGTTTTTTACAGACCTGTTCAAACTAGATGATTAGGAACAACTGTGGACAATTTTCAGCATTGTTTGCAGCAGTTGAACTACAGAAATAACCACTTTTCCATAGACAAGGTCTAAAATCATGTTTGAAGCAATGTTTTTAACATAACTGTTCAAACTAGATGAACATTTTCAGCAAGTTGCAGCAATTGAACTACAGAAATAATCACTTTTATATAAACAAGGTCTAAATCATGTTTGATTTGCACTAGAGAAGTACATTTTTTTACAGAACTGTTCAAACTAGATGATTGGAACACTATGGACAATTTTTAGCAAGTTGCAGCAATTGAACTACTTAAATAACCACTTTTTGATAGACAAGGTCTAAATCATGTTTGATTTGCACTAGAGAAGTAAATTTTTTTACAAACCTGTTCAAACTAGATGATTGGAACACTATGGACAATTTTTAGCAAGTTGCAGCAATTGAACTACAGAAATAACCACTTTTCCATAGACAAGGTCTAAATCATGTTTGATTTGCACTAGAGAAGTACATTTTTTTACAAACCTGTTCAAACTAGATGATTGGAACACTATGGACAATTTTTAGCAAGTTGCAGCAATTGAACTACAGAAATAACCACTTTTCCATAGACAAGGTCTAAATCATGTTTGATTTGCACTAGAGAAGTACATTTTTTTACAAACCTGTTCAAACTAGATGATTGGAACACTATGGACAATTTTCAGCAAGTTGAAGCAATTGAACTACTTAAATAACCACTTTTCGATAGACAAGGTCTAAAATCATGTTTGATGCACTCTGGATACAATGTTTTTAACATAACTGTTCAAACTAGATGATTGGAACACTATGGACAATTTTCAGCAAGTTGCAGCAATTGAACTACAGAAATAACCACTTTTCGATAGACAAGGTCTAAAATCATGTTTGATGCACTCTGGAAGCAATGTTTTTTACAGAACTGTTCAAACTAGATGATTATGAACAACTGTGGACAATTTTCAGCATTGTTTGCAGCAATTGAACTACAGAAATAACCACTTTTCGATAGACAAGGTCTAAAATCATGTTTGATGCACTCTGGAAGCAATGTTTTTTACAGAACTGTTCAAACTAGATGATTAGGAACAACTGTGGACAATTTTCAGCATTGTTTGCAGCAATTGAACTACAGAAATAACCACTTTTCGATAGACAAGGTCTAAAATCATGTTTGATGCACTCTGGAAGCAATGTTTTTTACAGAACTGTTCAAACTAGATGATTGGAACACTATGGACAATTTTCAGCAAGTTGCAGCAATTGAACTACAGAAATAACCACTTTTCGATAGACAAGGTCTAAAATCATGTTTGATGCACTCTGGATACAATGTTTTTAACATAACTGTTCAAACTAGATGAACATTTTCAGCAAGTTGCAGCAATTGAACTACAGAAATAACCACTTTTACATAAACAAGGTCTAAAATCATGTTTGATGCACTCTGGAAGCAATGTTTTTAACATAACTGTTCAAACTAGATGATTGGAACACTATGGACAATTTTCAACAAGTTGCAGCAATTGAACTACAGAAATAACCACTTTTCGATAGACAAGGTCTAAAATCATGTTTGATGCACTCTGGAAGCAATGTTTTTAACATAACTGTTCAAACTAGATGAACATTTTCAGCAAGTTGCAGCAATTGAACGACAGAAATAACCACTTTTTGATAGACAAGGTCTAAAATCATGTTTGATGCACTCTGGATACAATGTTTTTAACATAACTGTTCAAACTAGATGAACATTTTCAGCAAGTTGCAGCAATTGAACTACAGAAATAACCACTTTTCGATAGACAAGGTCTAAAATCATGTTTGACGCACTCTGGATACAATGTTTTTTACAGAACTGTTCAAACTAGATGATTAGGAACAACTGTGGACAATTTTCAGCATTGTTTGCAGCAATTGAACTACATAAATAACCACTTTTCGATAGACAAGGTCTAAAATCCTGTTTGATGCACTCTGGATACAATGTTTTTAACATAACTGTTCAAACTAGATGAACATTTACAGCAAGTTGCAGCAATTGAACTACAGAAATAATCACTTTTATATAAACAAGGTCTAAATCATGTTTGATTTGCACTAGAGAAGTACATTTTTTTACAGAACTGTTCAAACTAGATGATTATGAACAACTGTGGACAATTTTCAGCATTGTTTGCAGCAATTGAACTACAGAAATAACCACTTTTCCATAGACAAGGTCTAAAATCATGTTTGATGCACGCTGGATACAATGTTTTTAACATAACTGTTCAAACTAGATGATTGGAACACTATGGACAATTTTTAGCAAGTTGCAGCAATTGAACTACTTAAATAACCACTTTTACATAAACAAGGTCTAAAATCATGTTTGATGCACTCTGGAAGCAATGCTTTTTGCAGAACTGTTCAAACTAGATGATTAGGAACAACTGTGGACAATTTTCAGCATTGTTTGCAGCAATTGAACTACAGAAATAACCACTTTTCGATAGACAAGGTCTAAAATCATGTTTGACGCACTCTGGATACAATGTTTTTTACAGAACTGTTCAAACTAGATGATTAGGAACAACTGTGGACAATTTTCAGCATTGTTTGCAGCAATTGAACTACATAAATAACCACTTTTCGATAGACAAGGTCTAAAATCATGTTTGATGCACTCTGGATACAATGTTTTTAACATAACTGTTCAAACTAGATGATTGGAACACTATGGACAATTTTCAGCAAGTTGCAGCAATTGAACTACAGAAATAACCACTTTTCGATAGACAAGGTCTAAAATCATGTTTGATGCACTCTGGAAGCAATGTTTTTTGCAGAACTGTTCAAACTAGATGATTAGGAACAACTGTGGACAATTTTCAGCATTGTTTGCAGCAATTGAACTACAGAAATAACCACTTTTCGATAGACAAGGTCTAAAATCATGTTTGATGCACTCTGGATACAATGTTTTTAACATAACTGTTCAAACTAGATGAACATTTTCAGCAAGTTGCAGCAATTGAACTACAGAAATAACCACTTTTACATAAACAAGGTCTAAAATCATGTTTGATGCACTCTGGATACAATGTTTTTAACATAAATGTTCAAACTAGATGAACATTTTCAGCAAGTTGCAGCAATTGAACTACAGAAATAACCACTTTTACATAAACAAGGTCTAAAATCATGTTTGATGCACTCTGGATACAATGTTTTTAACATAACTGTTCAAACTAGATGAACATTTTCAGCAAGTTGCAGCAATTGAACTACAGAAATAACCACTTTTATATAAACAAGGTCTAAATCATGTTTGATTTGCACTAGAGAAGTACATTTTTTTACAGAACTGTTCAAACTAGATGATTAGGAAGAACTGTGGACAATTTTCAGCATTGTTTGCAGCAATTGAACTACAGAAATAACCACTTTTCGATAGACAAGGTCTAAAATCATGTTTGATGCACTCTGGAAGCAATGTTTTTTACAGAACTGTTCAAACTAGATGATTAGGAACAACTGTGGACAATTTTCAGCATTGTTTGCAGCAATTGAACTACAGAAATAACCACTTTTCGATAGACAAGGTCTAAAATCATGTTTGATGCACTCTGGATACAATGTTTTTAACATAACTGTTCAAACTAGATGAACATTTTCAGCAAGTTGCAGCAATTGAACTACAGAAATAACCACTTTTCGATAGACAAGGTCTAAAATCATGTTTGATGCACTCTGGAAGCAATGTTTTTTACAGAACTGTTCAAACTAGATGATTAGGAACAACTGTGGACAATTTTCAGCATTGTTTGCAGCAATTGAACAACAGAAATAACCACTTTTACATAAACTAGGTCTAAATCATGTTTGATTTGCACTAGAGAAATACATTTTTTTACAGAACTGTTGAAACTTGATTGGCTGGAACAATATGGACAATTTTCAGCAAGTTGCAGCAATTGAACTACAGAAATAACCACTTTTCGATAGACAAGGTCTAAAATCATGTTTGATGCACTCTGGAAGCAATGTTTTTTGCAGAACTGTTCAAACTAGATGATTAGGAACAACTGTGGCCAATTTTCAGCATTGTTTGCAGCAATTGAACTACAGAAATAACCACTTTTCGATAGACAAGGTCTAAAATCATGTTTGATGCACTCTGGTAGCAATGTTTTTTACAGAACTGTTCAAACTAGATGATTAGGAACAACTGTGGACAATTTTCAGCATTGTTTGCAGCAATTGAACTACAGAAATAACCACTTTTATATAGACAAGGTCTAAAATCATGTTTGATGCACTCTGGAAGCAATGTTTTTTACAGAACTGTTCAAACTAGATGAACATTTTCAGCAAGTTGCAGCAATTGAACTACAGAAATAACCACTTTTACATAAACAAGGTCTAAAATCATGTTTCATGCACTCTGGATACAATGTTTTTAACATAACTGTTCAAACTAGATGAACATTTTCAGCAAGTTGCAGCAATTGAACTACAGAAATAACCACTTTTCGATAAACAAGGTCTAAAATCATGTTTGATGCACTCTGGATACAATGTTTTTAACATAACTGTTCAAACTAGATGAACATTTTCAGCAAGTTGCAGCAATTGAACTACAGAAATAACCACTTACATAAACTAGGTCTAAATCATGTTTGATGCACTCTGGAAGCAATGTTTTTTACAGAACTGTTCAAACTAGATGAACATTTTCAGCAAGTTGCAGCAATTGAACTACAGAAATAACCACTTTTACATAAACAAGGTCTAAAATCATTTTTGATGCACTCTGGATACAATGTTTTTAACATAACTGTTCAAACTAGATGAACATTTTCAGCAAGTTGCAGCAATTGAACTACAGAAATAACCACTTTTACATAAACTAGGTCTAAATCATGTTTGATTTGCACTAGAGAAGTACATTTTTTTACAGAACTGTTGAAACTTGATTGGCTGGAGTAATATGGACAATTTTCAGCAAGTTGCAGCAATTAAACTAGAGAAATAACCACTTTTCGATAGACACGGTCTAAAATCCTGTTTGATGCACTCTGGATACAATGTTTTTAACATAACTCTTCAAACTAGATGAACATTTTCAGCAAGTTGCAGCAATTGAACTACAGAAATAACCACTTTTCGATAGACAAGGTCTAAAATCATGTTTGATGCACTCTGGAAGCAATGTTTTTTGCAGAACTGTTCAAACTAGATGATTAGGAACAACTGTGGACAATTTTCAGCATTGTTTGCAGCAATTGAACTACAGAAATAACCACTTTTCGATAGACAAGGTCTAAAATCATGTTTGATGCACTCTGGATACAATGTTTTTAACATAACTGTTCAAACTAGATGAACATTTTCAGCAAGTTGCAGCAATTGAACTACAGAAATAACCACTTTTACATAAACAAGGTCTAAAATCATGTTTGATGCACTCTGGATACAATGTTTTTAACATAACTGTTCAAACTAGATGAACATTTTCAGCAAGTTGCAGCAATTGAACTACAGAAATAACCACTTTTACATAAACAAGGTCTAAAATCATGTTTGATGCACTCTGGATACAATGTTTTTAACATAACTGTTCAAACTAGATGAACATTTTCATTAAGTTGCAGCAATTGAACTACAGAAATAACCACTTTTATATAAACAAGGTCTAAATCATGTTTGATTTGCACTAGAGAAGTACATTTTTTTACAGAACTGTTCAAACTTGATGATTAGGAAGAACTGTGGACAATTTTCAGCATTGTTTGCAGCAATTGAACTACAGAAATAACCACTTTTCGATAGACAAGGTCTAGAATCATGTTTGATGCACTCTGGAAGCAATGTTTTTTACAGAACTGTTCAAACTAGATGATTAGGAACAACTGTGGACAATTTTCAGCATTGTTTGCAGCAATTGAACTACAGAAATAACCACTTTTCGATAGACAAGGTCTAAAATCATGTTTGATGCACTCTGGATACAATGTTTTTAACATAACTGTTCAAACTAGATGCACATTTTCAGCAAGTTGCAGCAATTGAACTACAGAAATAACCACTTTTACATAAACAAGGTCTAAAATCATGTTTGATGCACTCTGGAAGCAATGTTTTTTACAGAACTGTTCAAACTAGATGATTAGGAACAACTGTGGACAATTTTCAGCATTGTTTGCAGCAATTGAACAACAGAAATAACCACTTTTACATAAACTAGGTCTAAATCATGTTTGATTTGCACTAGAGAAATACATTTTTTTACAGAACTGTTGAAACTTGATTGGCTGGAACAATATGGACAATTTTCAGCAAGTTGCAGCAATTGAACTACAGAAATAACCACTTTTCGATAGACAAGGTCTAAAATCATGTTTGATGCACTCTGGAAGCAATGTTTTTTGCAGAACTGTTCAAACTAGATGATTAGGAACAACTGTGGCCAATTTTCAGCATTGTTTGCAGCAATTGAACTACAGAAATAACCACTTTTCGATAGACAAGGTCTAAAATCATGTTTGATGCACTCTGGTAGCAATGTTTTTTACAGAACTGTTCAAACTAGATGATTAGGAACAACTGTGGACAATTTTCAGCATTGTTTGCAGCAATTGAACTACAGAAATAACCACTTTTATATAGACAAGGTCTAAAATCATGTTTGATGCACTCTGGAAGCAATGTTTTTTACAGAACTGTTCAAACTAGATGAACATTTTCAGCAAGTTGCAGCAATTGAACTACAGAAATAACCACTTTTACATAAACAAGGTCTAAAATCATGTTTCATGCACTCTGGATACAATGTTTTTAACATAACTGTTCAAACTAGATGAACATTTTCAGCAAGTTGCAGCAATTGAACTACAGAAATAACCACTTTTCGATAAACAAGGTCTAAAATCATGTTTGATGCACTCTGGATACAATGTTTTTAACATAACTGTTCAAACTAGATGAACATTTTCAGCAAGTTGCAGCAATTGAACTACAGAAATAACCACTTACATAAACTAGGTCTAAATCATGTTTGATTTGCACTAGAGAAGTACATTTTTTTACAGAACTGTTGAAACTTGATTGGCTGGAGCAATATGGACAATTTTCAGCAAGTTGCAGCAATTAAACTAGAGAAATAACCACTTTTCGATAGACACGGTCTAAAATCCTGTTTGATGCACTCTGGATACAATGTTTTTAACATAACTGTTCAAACTAGATGATTAGGAACAACTGTGGACAATTTTCAGCATTGTTTGCAGCAATTGAACTACAGAAATAACCACTTTTCGATAGACAAGGTCTAAAATCATGTTTGATGCACTCTGGAAGCAATGTTTTTTGCAGAACTGTTCAAACTAGATGATTAGGAACAACTGTGGACAATTTTCAGCATTGTTTGCAGCAATTGAACTACAGAAATAACCACTTTTCGATAGACAAGGTCTAAAATCATGTTTGATGCACTCTGGATACAATGTTTTTAACATAACTGTTCAAACTAGATGAACATTTTCAGCAAGTTGCAGCAATTGAACTACAGAAATAACCACTTTTACATAAACAAGGTCTAAAATCATGTTTGATGCACTCTGGATACAATGTTTTTAACATAACTGTTCAAACTAGATGAACATTTTCAGCAAGTTGCAGCAATTGAACTACAGAAATAACCACTTTTATATAAACAAGGTCTAAATCATGTTTGATTTGCACTAGAGAAGTACATTTTTTTACAGAACTGTTCAAACTAGATGATTAGGAAGAACTGTGGACAATTTTCAGCATTGTTTGCAGCAATTGAACTACAGAAATAACCACTTTTCGATAGACAAGGTCTAAAATCATGTTTGATGCACTCTGGAAGCAATGTTTTTTACAGAACTGTTCAAACTAGATGATTAGGAACAACTGTGGACAATTTTCAGCATTGTTTGCAGCAATTGAACTACAGAAATAACCACTTTTCGATAAACAAGGTCTAAAATCATGTTTGATGCACTCTGGATACAATGTTTTTAACATAACTGTTCAAACTAGATGAACATTTTCAGCAAGTTGCAGCAATTGAACTACAGAAATAACCACTTTTACTTAAACTAGGTCTAAATCATGTTTGATTTGCACTAGAGAAGTACATTTTTTTACAGAACTGTTGAAACTTGATTGGCTGGAGCAATATGGACAATTTTCAGCAAGTTGCAACAATTAAACTAGAGAAATAACCACTTTTCGATAGACACGGTCTAAAATCCTGTTTGATGCACTCTGGATACAATGTTTTTAACATAACTCTTCAAACTAGATGAACATTTTCAGCAAGTTGCAGCAATTGAACTACAGAAATAACCACTTTTCGATAGACAAGGTCTAAAATCATGTTTGATGCACTCTGGAAGCAATGTTTTTTGCAGAACTGTTCAAACTAGATGATTAGGAACAACTGTGGACAATTTTCAGCATTGTTTGCAGCAATTGAACTACAGAAATAACCACTTTTCCATAGACAAGGTCTAAAATCATGTTTGATTTGCACTAGAGAAGTACATTTTTTTACAGAACTGTTCAAACTAGATGATTAGGAACAACTGTGGACAATTTTCAGCATTGTTTGCAGCAATTGAACTACAGAAATAACCACTTTTCGATAGACAAGGTCTAAAATCATGTTTGATGCACTCTGGATACAATGTTTTTAACATAACTGTTCAAACTAGATGAACATTTTCAGCAAGTTGTAGCAATTGAACTACAGAAATAACCACTTTTATATAAACAAGGTCTAAATCATGTTTGATTTGCACTAGAGAAGTACATTTTTTTACAGAACTGTTCAAACTAGATGATTAGGAACAACTGTGGACAATTTTCAGCATTGTTTGCAGCAATTGAACTACAGAAATAACCACTTTTCGATAGACAAGGTCTAAAATCATGTTTGATGCACCCTGGATACAATGCTTTTAACATAACTGTTCAAACTAGATGATTGGAACACTATGGACAATTTTCAGCAAGTTGCAGCCATTGAACTACTTAAATAACCACTTTTACATAAACAAGGTCTAAAATCATGTTTGATGCACTCTGGATACAATGTTTTTAACATAACTGTTCAAACTAGATGAACATTTTCAGCAAGTTGCAGCAATTGAACTACAGAAATAACCACTTTTACATAAACAAGGTCTAAAATCATGTTTGATGCACTCTGGATACAATGTTTTTAACATAACTGTTCAAACTAGATGAACATTTTCAGCAAGTTGCAGCAATTGAACTACAGAAATAACCACTTTTATATAAACAAGGTCTAAATCATGTTTGATTTGCACTAGAGAAGTACATTTTTTTTAAAGAACTGTTCAAACTAGATGATTAGGAACAACTGTGGACAATTTTCAGCATTGTTTGCAGCAATTGAACTACAGAAATAACCACTTTTCGATAGACAAGGTCTAAAATCATGTTTGATGCACTCTGGAAGCAATGTTTTTTACAGAACTGTTCAAACTAGATGATTAGGAACAACTGTGGACAATTTTCAGCATTGTTTGCAGCAATTGAACTACAGAAATAACCACTTTTCGATAGACAAGGTCTAAAATCATGTTTGATGCACTCTGGAAGCAATGTTTTTTACAGAACTGTTCAAACTAGATGATTAGGAACAACTGTGGACAATTTTCAGCATTGTTTGCAGCAATTGAACTACAGAAATAACCACTTTTCGATAGACAAGGTCTAAAATCATGTTTGATGCACTCTGGAAGCAATGTTTTTTACAGAACTGTTCAAACTAGATGATTGGAACACTATGGACAATTTTCAGCAAGTTGCAGCAATTGAACTACAGAAATAACCACTTTTACATAAACTAGGTCTAAATCATGTTTGATTTGCACTAGAGAAGTACATTTTTTTACAGAACTGTTGAAACTTGATTGGCTGGAACAATATGGACAATTTTCAGCAAGTTGCAGCAATTAAACTAGAGAAATAACCACTTTTCGATAGACACAGTCTAAAATCCTGTTTGATGCACTCTGGATACAATGTTTTTAACATAACTGTTCAAACTAGATGATTAGGAACAACTGTGGACAATTTTCAGCATTGTTTGCAGCAATTGAACTACAGAAATAACCACTTTTCGATAGACAAGGTCTAAAATCATGTTTGATGCACTCTGGATACAATGTTTTTAACAGAACTGTTCAAACTAGATGAACATTTTCAGCAAGTTGCAGCAATTGAACTACAGAAATAACCACTTTTACATAAACAAGGTCTAAAATCATGTTTCATGCACTCTGGATACAATGTTTTTAACATAACTGTTCAAACTAGATGAACATTTTCAGCAAGTTGCAGCAATTGAACTACAGAAATAACCACTTTTATATAAACAAGGTCTAAATCATGTTTGATTTGCACTAGAGAAGTACATTTTTTTACAGAACTGTTCAAACTAGATGATTAGGAACAACTGTGGACAATTTTCAGCATTGTTTGCAGCAATTGAACTACAGAAATAACCACTTTTCGATAGACAAGGTCTAAAATCATGTTTGATGCACTCTGGAAGCAATGTTTTTTGCAGAACTGTTCAAACTAGATGATTAGGAACAACTGTGGACAATTTTCAGCATTGTTTGCAGCAATTGAACTACAGAAATAACCACTTTTCGATAGACAAGGTCTAAAATCATGTTTGATGCACTCTGGATACAATGTTTTTAACATAACTGTTCAAACTAGATGAACATTTTCAGCAAGTTGCAGCAATTGAACTACAGAAATAACCACTTTTACATAAACAAGGTCTAAAATCATGTTTGATGCACTCTGGATACAATGTTTTTAACATAACTGTTCAAACTAGATGAACATTTTCAGCAAGTTGCAGCAATTGAACTACAGAAATAACCACTTTTATATAAACAAGGTCTAAATCATGTTTGATTTGCACTAGAGAAGTACATTTTTTTACAGAACTGTTCAAACTAGATGATTAGGAAGAACTGTGGACAATTTTCAGCATTGTTTGCAGCAATTGAACTACAGAAATAACCACTTTTCGATAAACAAGGTCTAAAATCATGTTTGATGCACTCTGGATACAATGTTTTTAACATAACTGTTCAAACTAGATGAACATTTTCAGCAAGTTGCAGCAATTGAACTACAGAAATAACCACTTTTACATAAACTAGGTCTAAATCATGTTTGATTTGCACTAGAGAAGTACATTTTTTTACAGAACTGTTGAAACTTGATTGGCTGGAGCAATATGGACAATTTTCAGCAAGTTGCAACAATTAAACTAGAGAAATAACCACTTTTCGATAGACACGGTCTAAAATCCTGTTTGATGCACTCTGGATACAATGTTTTTAACATAACTCTTCAAACTAGATGAACATTTTCAGCAAGTTGCAGCAATTGAACTACAGAAATAACCACTTTTCGATAGACAAGGTCTAAAATCATGTTTGATGCACTCTGGAAGCAATGTTTTTTGCAGAACTGTTCAAACTAGATGATTAGGAACAACTGTGGACAATTTTCAGCATTGTTTGCAGCAATTGAACTACAGAAATAACCACTTTTCCATAGACAAGGTCTAAAATCATGTTTGATTTGCACTAGAGAAGTACATTTTTTTACAGAACTGTTCAAACTAGATGATTAGGAACAACTGTGGACAATTTTCAGCATTGTTTGCAGCAATTGAACTACAGAAATAACCACTTTTCGATAGACAAGGTCTAAAATCATGTTTGATGCACTCTGGAAGCAATGTTTTTTACAGAACTGTTCAAACTAGATGATTAGGAACAACTGTGGACAATTTTCAGCATTGTTTGCAGCAATTGAACTACAGAAATAACCACTTTTCGATAGACAAGGTCTAAAATCATGTTTGATGCACTCTGGATACAATGTTTTTAACATAACTGTTCAAACTAGATGAACATTTTCAGCAAGTTGCAGCAATTGAACTACAGAAATAACCACTTTTACATAAACAAGGTCTAAAATCATGTTTGATGCACTCTGGAAGCAATGTTTTTAACATAACTGTTCAAACTAGATGATTGGAACACTATGGACAATTTTCAGCAAGTTGCAGCAATTGAACTACAGAAATAACCACTTTTCGATAGACAAGGTTTAAAATCATGTTTGATGCACTCTGGAAGCAATGTTTTTTACAGAACTGTTCAAACTAGATGATTAGGAACAACTGTGGACAATTTTCAGCATTGTTTGCAGCAATTGAACTACAGAAATAACCACTTTTCGATAGACAAGGTCTAAAATCATGTTTGATGCACTCTGGATACAATGTTTTTAACATAACTGTTCAAACTAGATTAAAATTTTCAGCAAGTTGCAGCAATTGAACTACTTAAATAACCACTTTTCGATAGACAAGGTCTAAAATCATGTTTGATGCACTCTGGATACAATGTTTTTAACATAACTGTTCAAACTAGATGAACATTTTCAGCAAGTTGCAGCAATTGAACTACAGAAATAACCACTTTTCGATAGACAAGGTCTAAAATCATGTTTGATGCACTCTGGATACAATGTTTTTAACATAACTGTTCAAACTAGATGAACATTTTCAGCAAGTTGCAGCAATTGAACCACAGAAATAACCACTTTTATATAAACAAGGTCTAAATCATGTTTGATTTGCACTAGAGAAGTACATTTTTTTACAGAACTGTTCAAACTAGATGATTAGGAACAACTGTGGACAATTTTCAGCATTGTTTGCAGCAATTGAACTACAGAAATAACCACTTTTCGATAGACAAGGTCTAAAATCATGTTTGATGCACTCTGGATACAATGTTTTTAACATAACTGTTCAAACTAGATGAACATTTTCAGCAAGTTGCAGCAATTGAACTACAGAAATAACCACTTTTCGATAGACAATGTCTAAAATCATGTTTGATGCACTCTGGAAGCAATGTTATTTACAGAACTGTTCAAACTAGATGATTAGGAACAACTGTGGACAATTTTCAGCATTGTTTGCAGCAATTGAACTACAGAAATAACCACTTTTCGATAGACAAGGTCTAAAATCATGTTTGATGCACTCTGGAAGCAATGTTTTTTACAGAACTGTTCAAACTAGATGATTAGGAACAACTGTGGACAATTTTCAGCATTGTTTGCAGCAATTGAACTACAGAAATAACCACTTTTCGATAAACAAGGTCTAAAATCATGTTGGATGCACTCTGGAAGCAATGTTTTTTACAGAACTGTTCAAACTAGATGATTAGGAACAACTGTGGACAATTTTCAGCATTGTTTGCAGCAATTGAACTACAGAAATAACCACTTTTACATAAACAAGGTCTAAAATCATGTTTGATGCACTCTGGATACAATGTTTTTAACATAACTGTTCAAACTAGATGAACATTTTCAGCAAGTTGTAGCAATTTAACTACAGAAATAACCACTTTTCGATAGACAAGGTCTAAAATCATGTTTGATGCACTCTGGAAGCAATGTTTTTTACAGAACTGTTCAAACTAGATGATTAGGAACAACTCTGGATAATTTTCAGCATTGTTTGCAGCAATTGAACTACAGAAATAACCACTTTTCGATAGACAAGGTCTAAAATCATGTTTGATGCACTCTGGAAGCAATGTTTTTTACAGAACTGTTCAAACTAGATGATTAGGAACAACTGTGGACAATTTTCAGCATTGTTTGCAGCAATTGAACTACAGAAATAACCACTTTTCGATAGACAAGGTCTAAAATCATGTTTGATGCACTCTGGATACAATGTTTTTAACATAACTGTTCAAACTAGATTAACATTTTCAGCAAGTTGCAGCAATTGAACTACTTAAATAACCACTTTTCGATAGACAAGGTCTAAAATCATGTTTGATGCACTCTGGATACAATGTTTTTAACATAACTGTTCAAACTAGATTAACATTTTCAGCAAGTTGCAGCAATTGAACTACTTAAATAAATACTTTTCGATAGACAAGGTCTAAAATCATGTTTGATGCACTCTGGATACAATGTTTTTAACATAACTGTTCAAACTAGATGAACATTTTCAGCAAGTTGCAGCAATTGAACTACAGAAATAACCACTTTTCGATAGACAAGGTCTAAAATCATGTTTGATGCACTCTGGATACAATGTTTTTAACATAACTGTTCAAACTAGATGAACATTTTCAGCAAGTTGCAGCAATTGAACCACAGAAATAACCACTTTTATATAAACAAGGTCTAAATCATGTTTGATTTGCACTAGAGAAGTACATTTTTTTACAGAACTGTTCAAACTAGATGATTAGAAACAACTGTGGACAATTTTCAGCATTGTTTGCAGCAATTGAACTACAGAAATAACCACTTTTCGATAGACAAGGTCTAAAATCATGTTTGATGCACTCTGGATACAATGTTTTTAACATAACTGTTCAAACTAGATGAACATTTTCAGCAAGTTGCAGCAATTGAACTACAGAAATAACCACTTTTCGATAGACAAGGTCTAAAATCATGTTTGATGCACTCTGGAAGCAATGTTTTTTACAGAACTGTTCAAACTAGATGATTAGGAACAACTGTGGACAATTTTCAGCATTGTTTGCAGCAATTGAACTACAGAAATAACCACTTTTCGATAAACAAGGTCTAAAATCATGTTGGATAAACTCTGGAAGCAATGTTTTTTACAGAACTGTTCAAACTAGATGATTAGGAACAACTGTGGACAATTTTCAGCATTGTTTGCAGCAATTGAACTACAGAAATAACCACTTTTACATAAACAAGGTCTAAAATCATGTTTGATGCACTCTGGATACAATGTTTTTAACATAACTGTTCAAACTAGATGAACATTTTCAGCAAGTTGTAGCAATTGAACTACAGAAATAACCACTTTTCGATAGACAAGGTCTAAAATCATGTTTGATGCACTCTGGATACAATGTTTTTAACATAACTGTTCAAACTAGATGAACATTTTCAGCAAGTTGCAGCAATTGAACTACAGAAATAACCACTTTTCGATAGACAAGGTCTAAAATCATGTTTGATGCACTCTGGATACAATGTTTTTAACATAACTGTTCAAACTAGATGAACATTTTCAGCAAGTTGCAGCAATTGAACTACAGAAATAACCACTTTTCGATAGACAAGGTCTAAAATCATGTTTGATGCACTCTGGAAGCAATGTTTTTTACAGAACTGTTCAAACTAGATGATTAGGAACAACTGTGGACAATTTTCAGCATCGTTTGCAGCAATTGAACTACAGAAATAACCACTTTTCGATAGACAAGGTCTAAAATCATGTTTGATGCACTCTGGAAGCAATGTTTTTTACAGAACTGTTCAAACTAGATGATTAGGAACAACTGTGGACAATTTTCAGCATTGTTTGCAGCAATTGAACTACAGAAATAACCACTTTTCGATAAACAAGGTCTAAAATCATGTTGGATAAACTCTGGAAGCAATGTTTTTTACAGAACTGTTCAAACTAGATGATTAGGAACAACTGTGGACAATTTTCAGCATTGTTTGCAGCAATTGAACTACAGAAATAACCACTTTTACATAAACAAGGTCTAAAATCATGTTTGATGCACTCTAGATACAATGTTTTTAACATAACTGTTCAAACTAGATGAACATTTTCAGCAAGTTGTAGCAATTGAACTACAGAAATAACCACTTTTCGATAGACAAGGTCTAAAATCATGTTTGATGCACTCTGGAAGCAATGTTTTTTGCAGAACTGTTCAAACTAGATGATTAGGAACAACTGTGGACAATTTTCAGCATTGTTTGCAGCAATTGAACTACAGAAATAACCACTTTTCGATAGACAAGGTCTAAAATCATGTTTGATGCACTCTGGAAGCAATGTTTTTTGCAGAACTGTTCAAACTAGATGATTAGGAACAACTGTGGACAATTTTCAGCATTGTTTGCAGCAATTGAACTACAGAAATAACCACTTTTCCATAGACAAGGTCTAAAATCATGTTTGATTTGCACTAGAGAAGTACATTTTTTTACAGAACTGTTCAAACTAGATGATTAGGAACAACTGTGGACAATTTTCAGCATTGTTTGCAGCAATTGAACTACAGAAATAACCACTTTTCGATAGACAAGGTCTAAAATCATGTTTGATGCACTCTGGAAGCAATGTTTTTTACAGAACTGTTCAAACTAGATGATTAGGAACAACTGTGGACAATTTTCAGCATTGTTTGCAGCAATTGAACTACAGAAATAACCACTTTTCGATAGACAAGGTCTAAAATCATGTTTGATGCACTCTGGATACAATGTTTTTAACATAACTGTTCAAACTAGATGAACATTTTCAGCAAGTTGCAGCAATTGAACTACAGAAATAACCACTTTTACATAAACAAGGTCTAAAATCATGTTTGATGCACTCTGGAAGCAATGTTTTTAACATAACTGTTCAAACTAGATGATTGGAACACTATGGACAATTTTCAGCAAGTTGCAGCAATTGAACTACAGAAATAACCACTTTTCGATAGACAAGGTTTAAAATCATGTTTGATGCACTCTGGAAGCAATGTTTTTTACAGAACTGTTCAAACTAGATGATTAGGAACAACTGTGGACAATTTTCAGCATTGTTTGCAGCAATTGAACTACAGAAATAACCACTTTTCGATAGACAAGGTCTAAAATCATGTTTGATGCACTCTGGATACAATGTTTTTAACATAACTGTTCAAACTAGATTAAAATTTTCAGCAAGTTGCAGCAATTGAACTACTTAAATAACCACTTTTCGATAGACAAGGTCTAAAATCATGTTTGATGCACTCTGGATACAATGTTTTTAACATAACTGTTCAAACTAGATGAACATTTTCAGCAAGTTGCAGCAATTGAACTACAGAAATAACCACTTTTCGATAGACAAGGTCTAAAATCATGTTTGATGCACTCTGGATACAATGTTTTTAACATAACTGTTCAAACTAGATGAACATTTTCAGCAAGTTGCAGCAATTGAACCACAGAAATAACCACTTTTATATAAACAAGGTCTAAATCATGTTTGATTTGCACTAGAGAAGTACATTTTTTTACAGAACTGTTCAAACTAGATGATTAGGAACAACTGTGGACAATTTTCAGCATTGTTTGCAGCAATTGAACTACAGAAATAACCACTTTTCGATAGACAAGGTCTAAAATCATGTTTGATGCACTCTGGATACAATGTTTTTAACATAACTGTTCAAACTAGATGAACATTTTCAGCAAGTTGCAGCAATTGAACTACAGAAATAACCACTTTTCGATAGACAATGTCTAAAATCATGTTTGATGCACTCTGGAAGCAATGTTATTTACAGAACTGTTCAAACTAGATGATTAGGAACAACTGTGGACAATTTTCAGCATTGTTTGCAGCAATTGAACTACAGAAATAACCACTTTTCGATAGACAAGGTCTAAAATCATGTTTGATGCACTCTGGAAGCAATGTTTTTTACAGAACTGTTCAAACTAGATGATTAGGAACAACTGTGGACAATTTTCAGCATTGTTTGCAGCAATTGAACTACAGAAATAACCACTTTTCGATAAACAAGGTCTAAAATCATGTTGGATGCACTCTGGAAGCAATGTTTTTTACAGAACTGTTCAAACTAGATGATTAGGAACAACTGTGGACAATTTTCAGCATTGTTTGCAGCAATTGAACTACAGAAATAACCACTTTTACATAAACAAGGTCTAAAATCATGTTTGATGCACTCTGGATACAATGTTTTTAACATAACTGTTCAAACTAGATGAACATTTTCAGCAAGTTGTAGCAATTTAACTACAGAAATAACCACTTTTCGATAGACAAGGTCTAAAATCATGTTTGATGCACTCTGGAAGCAATGTTTTTTACAGAACTGTTCAAACTAGATGATTAGGAACAACTCTGGATAATTTTCAGCATTGTTTGCAGCAATTGAACTACAGAAATAACCACTTTTCGATAGACAAGGTCTAAAATCATGTTTGATGCACTCTGGAAGCAATGTTTTTTACAGAACTGTTCAAACTAGATGATTAGGAACAACTGTGGACAATTTTCAGCATTGTTTGCAGCAATTGAACTACAGAAATAACCACTTTTCGATAGACAAGGTCTAAAATCATGTTTGATGCACTCTGGATACAATGTTTTTAACATAACTGTTCAAACTAGATTAACATTTTCAGCAAGTTGCAGCAATTGAACTACTTAAATAACCACTTTTCGATAGACAAGGTCTAAAATCATGTTTGATGCACTCTGGATACAATGTTTTTAACATAACTGTTCAAACTAGATTAACATTTTCAGCAAGTTGCAGCAATTGAACTACTTAAATAAATACTTTTCGATAGACAAGGTCTAAAATCATGTTTGATGCACTCTGGATACAATGTTTTTAACATAACTGTTCAAACTAGATGAACATTTTCAGCAAGTTGCAGCAATTGAACTACAGAAATAACCACTTTTCGATAGACAAGGTCTAAAATCATGTTTGATGCACTCTGGATACAATGTTTTTAACATAACTGTTCAAACTAGATGAACATTTTCAGCAAGTTGCAGCAATTGAACCACAGAAATAACCACTTTTATATAAACAAGGTCTAAATCATGTTTGATTTGCACTAGAGAAGTACATTTTTTTACAGAACTGTTCAAACTAGATGATTAGAAACAACTGTGGACAATTTTCAGCATTGTTTGCAGCAATTGAACTACAGAAATAACCACTTTTCGATAGACAAGGTCTAAAATCATGTTTGATGCACTCTGGATACAATGTTTTTAACATAACTGTTCAAACTAGATGAACATTTTCAGCAAGTTGCAGCAATTGAACTACAGAAATAACCACTTTTCGATAGACAAGGTCTAAAATCATGTTTGATGCACTCTGGAAGCAATGTTTTTTACAGAACTGTTCAAACTAGATGATTAGGAACAACTGTGGACAATTTTCAGCATTGTTTGCAGCAATTGAACTACAGAAATAACCACTTTTCGATAAACAAGGTCTAAAATCATGTTGGATAAACTCTGGAAGCAATGTTTTTTACAGAACTGTTCAAACTAGATGATTAGGAACAACTGTGGACAATTTTCAGCATTGTTTGCAGCAATTGAACTACAGAAATAACCACTTTTACATAAACAAGGTCTAAAATCATGTTTGATGCACTCTGGATACAATGTTTTTAACATAACTGTTCAAACTAGATGAACATTTTCAGCAAGTTGTAGCAATTGAACTACAGAAATAACCACTTTTCGATAGACAAGGTCTAAAATCATGTTTGATGCACTCTGGATACAATGTTTTTAACATAACTGTTCAAACTAGATGAACATTTTCAGCAAGTTGCAGCAATTGAACTACAGAAATAACCACTTTTCGATAGACAAGGTCTAAAATCATGTTTGATGCACTCTGGATACAATGTTTTTAACATAACTGTTCAAACTAGATGAACATTTTCAGCAAGTTGCAGCAATTGAACTACAGAAATAACCACTTTTCGATAGACAAGGTCTAAAATCATGTTTGATGCACTCTGGAAGCAATGTTTTTTACAGAACTGTTCAAACTAGATGATTAGGAACAACTGTGGACAATTTTCAGCATCGTTTGCAGCAATTGAACTACAGAAATAACCACTTTTCGATAGACAAGGTCTAAAATCATGTTTGATGCACTCTGGAAGCAATGTTTTTTACAGAACTGTTCAAACTAGATGATTAGGAACAACTGTGGACAATTTTCAGCATTGTTTGCAGCAATTGAACTACAGAAATAACCACTTTTCGATAAACAAGGTCTAAAATCATGTTGGATAAACTCTGGAAGCAATGTTTTTTACAGAACTGTTCAAACTAGATGATTAGGAACAACTGTGGACAATTTTCAGCATTGTTTGCAGCAATTGAACTACAGAAATAACCACTTTTACATAAACAAGGTCTAAAATCATGTTTGATGCACTCTAGATACAATGTTTTTAACATAACTGTTCAAACTAGATGAACATTTTCAGCAAGTTGTAGCAATTGAACTACAGAAATAACCACTTTTCGATAGACAAGGTCTAAAATCATGTTTGATGCACTCTGGAAGCAATGTTTTTTACAGAACTGTTCAAACTAGATGATTAGGAACAACTGTGGATAATTTTCAGCATTGTTTGCAGCAATTGAACTACAGAAATAACCACTTTTCGATAGACAAGGTCTAAAATCATGTTTGATGCACTCTGGAAGCAATGTTTTTTACAGAACTGTTCAAACTAGATGATTAGGAACAACTGTGGACAATTTTCAGCATTGTTTGCAGCAATTGAACTACAGAAAAACCACTTTTCCATAGACAAGGTCTAAAATCATGTTTGATGCACTTTGGAAGCAATGTTTTTAACAGAACTGTTCAAACTAGATGATTGGAACACTATGGACAATTTTTAGCAAGTTGCAGCAATTGAACTACAGAAATAACCACTTTTCGATAGACAAGGTCTAAAATCATGTTTGATGCACTCTGGATACAATGTTTTTAACATAACTGTTCAAACTAGATGAACATTTTCAGCAAGTTGTAGCAATTGAACTACAGAAATAACCACTTTTCGATAGACAAGGTCTAAAATCATGTTTGATGCACTCTGGATACAATGTTTTTAACATAACTGTTCAAACTAGATGAACATTTTCAGCAAGTTGCAGCAATTGAACTACAGAAATAACCACTTTTCGATAGACAAGGTCTAAAATCATGTTTGATGCACTCTGGATACAATGTTTTTAACATAACTGTTCAAACTAGATGAACATTTTCAGCAAGTTGCAGCAATTGAACTACAGAAATAACCACTTTTCGATAGACAAGGTCTAAAATCATGTTTGATGCACTCTGGATACAATGTTTTTAACATAACTGTTCAAACTAGATGAACATTTTCAGCAAGTTGCAGCAATTGAACTACAGAAATAACCACTTTTCGATAGACAAGGTCTAAAATCATGTTTGATGCACTCTGGAAGCAATGTTTTTTACAGAACTGTTCAAACTAGATGATTAGGAACAACTGTGGACAATTTTCAGCATCGTTTGCAGCAATTGAACTACAGAAATAACCACTTTTCGATAGACAAGGTCTAAAATCATGTTTGATGCACTCTGGAAGCAATGTTTTTTACAGAACTGTTCAAACTAGATGATTAGGAACAACTGTGGACAATTTTCAGCATTGTTTGCAGCAATTGAACTACAGAAATAACCACTTTTCGATAAACAAGGTCTAAAATCATGTTGGATAAACTCTGGAAGCAATGTTTTTTACAGAACTGTTCAAACTAGATGATTAGGAACAACTGTGGACAATTTTCAGCATTGTTTGCAGCAATTGAACTACAGAAATAACCACTTTTACATAAACAAGGTCTAAAATCATGTTTGATGCACTCTAGATACAATGTTTTTAACATAACTGTTCAAACTAGATGAACATTTTCAGCAAGTTGTAGCAATTGAACTACAGAAATAACCACTTTTCGATAGACAAGGTCTAAAATCATGTTTGATGCACTCTGGAAGCAATGTTTTTTACAGAACTGTTCAAACTAGATGATTAGGAACAACTGTGGATAATTTTCAGCATTGTTTGCAGCAATTGAACTACAGAAATAACCACTTTTCGATAGACAAGGTCTAAAATCATGTTTGATGCACTCTGGAAGCAATGTTTTTTACAGAACTGTTCAAACTAGATGATTAGGAACAACTGTGGACAATTTTCAGCATTGTTTGCAGCAATTGAACTACAGAAATAACCACTTTTCGATAGACAAGGTCTAAAATCATGTTTGATGCACTCTGGAAGCAATGTTTTTTACAGAACTGTTCAAACTAGATGATTAGGAACAACTGTGGATAATTTTCAGCATTGTTTGCAGCAATTGAACTACAGAAATAACCACTTTTCGATAGACAAGGTCTAAAATCATGTTTGATGCACTCTGGAAGCAATGTTTTTTACAGAACTGTTCAAACTAGATGATTAGGAACAACTGTGGACAATTTTCAGCATTGTTTGCAGCAATTGAACTACAGAAATAACCACTTTTCGATAGACAAGGTCTAAAATCATGTTTGATGCACTCTGGAAGCAATGTTTTTTACAGAACTGTTCAAACTAGATGATTAGGAACAACTGTGGACAATTTTCAGCATTGTTTGCAGCAATTGAACTACAGAAATAACCACTTTTCGATAAACAAGGTCTAAAATCATGTTTGATGCACTCTGGAAGCAATGTTTTTTACAGAACTGTTCAAACTAGATGATTAGGAACAACTGTGGACAATTTTCAGCATTGTTTGCAGCAATTGAACTACAGAAATAACCACTTTTCGATAAACAAGGTCTAAAATCATGTTTGATGCACTCTGGAAGCAATGTTTTTTACAGAACTGTTCAAACTAGATGATTAGGAACAACTGTGGACAATTTTCAGCATTGTTTGCAGCAATTGAACAACAGAAATAACCACTTTTACATAAACTAGGTCTAAATCATGTTTGATTTGCACTAGAGAAGTACATTTTTTTACAGAACTGTTGAAACTTGATTGGCTGGAACAATATGGACAATTTTCAGCAAGTTGCAGCAATTGAAGTACAGAAATAACCACTTTTCGATAGACAAGGTCTAAAATCATGTTTGATGCACTCTGGAAGCAATGTTTTTTGCAGAACTGTTCAAACTAGATGATTAGGAACAACTGTGGACAATTTTCAGCATTGTTTGCAGCAATTGAACTACAGAAATAACCACTTTTCAATAGACAAGGTCTAAAATCATGTTTGATGCACTCTGGAAGCAATGTTTTTAACAGAACTGTTCAAACTAGATGAACATTTTCAGCAAGTTGCAGCAATTGAACTACAGAAATAACCACTTTTACATAAACAAGGTCTAAAATCATGTTTGATGCACTCTGGATACAAAGTTTTTAACATAACTGTTCAAACTAGATGAACATTTTCAGCAAGTTGCAGCAATTGAACTACAGAAATAACCACTTTTCGATAGACAAGGTCTAAAATCATGTTTGATGCACTCTGGAAGCAATGTTTTTTGCAGAACTGTTCAAACTAGATGATTAGGAACAACTGTGGACAATTTTCAGCATTGTTTGCAGCAATTGAACTACAGAAATAACCACTTTTCGATAGACAAGGTCTAAAATCATGTTTGATGCACTCTGGAAGCAATGTTTTTTACAGAACTGTTCAAACTAGATGATTAGGAACAACTGTGGACAATTTTAAGCATTGTTTGCAGCAATTGAACTACAGAAATAACCACTTTTCGATAGACAAGGTCTAAAATCATGTTTGATGCACTCTGGATACTATGTTTTTAACATAACTGTTCAAACTAGATGAACATTTTCAGCAAGTTGCAGCAATTGAACTACAGAAATAACCACTTTTCGATAGACAAGGTCTAAAATCATGTTTGATGCACTCTGGAAGCAATGTTTTTTGCAGAACTGTTCAAACTAGATGATTAGGAACAACTGTGGACAATTTTCAGCATTGTTTGCAGCAATTGAACTACAGAAATAACCACTTTACGATAGACAAGGTCTAAAATCATGTTTGATGCACTCTGGTAGCAATGTTTTTTACAGAACTGTTCAAACTAGATGATTAGGAACAACTGTGGATAATTTTCAGCATTGTTTGCAGCAATTGAACTACAGAAATAACCACTTTCGATAGACAAGGTCTAAAATCATGTTTGATGCACTCTGGAAGCAATGTTTTTTACAGAACTGTTCAAACTAGATGATTAGGAACAACTGTGGACAATTTTCAGCATTGTTTGCAGCAATTGAACTACAGAAATAACCACTTTTCGATAGACAAGGTCTAAAATCATGTTTGATGCACTCTGGAAGCAATGTTTTTTACAGAACTGTTCAAACTAGATGATTAGGAACAACTGTGGACAATTTTCAGCATTGTTTGCAGCAATTGAACTACAGAAATAACCACTTTTCGATAAACAAGGTCTAAAATCATGTTTGATGCACTCTGGAAGCAATGTTTTTTACAGAACTGTTCAAACTAGATGAACATTTTCAGCAAGTTGCAGCAATTGAACTACAGAAATAACCACTTTTCGATAGACAAGGTCTAAAATCATGTTTGATGCACTCTGGAAGCAATGTTTTTTACAGAACTGTTCAAACTAGATGATTAGGAACAACTGTGGACAATTTTCAGCATCGTTTGCAGCAATTGAACTACAGAAATAACCACTTTTCGATAGACAAGGTCTAAAATCATGTTTGATGCACTCTGGAAGCAATGTTTTTTACAGAACTGTTCAAACTAGATGATTAGGAACAACTGTGGACAATTTTCAGCATTGTTTGCAGCAATTGAACTACAGAAATAACCACTTTTCGATAAACAAGGTCTAAAATCATGTTGGATAAACTCTGGAAGCAATGTTTTTTACAGAACTGTTCAAACTAGATGATTAGGAACAACTGTGGACAATTTTCAGCATTGTTTGCAGCAATTGAACTACAGAAATAACCACTTTTACATAAACAAGGTCTAAAATCATGTTTGATGCACTCTAGATACAATGTTTTTAACATAACTGTTCAAACTAGATGAACATTTTCAGCAAGTTGTAGCAATTGAACTACAGAAATAACCACTTTTCGATAGACAAGGTCTAAAATCATGTTTGATGCACTCTGGAAGCAATGTTTTTTACAGAACTGTTCAAACTAGATGATTAGGAACAACTGTGGATAATTTTCAGCATTGTTTGCAGCAATTGAACTACAGAAATAACCACTTTTCGATAGACAAGGTCTAAAATCATGTTTGATGCACTCTGGAAGCAATGTTTTTTACAGAACTGTTCAAACTAGATGATTAGGAACAACTGTGGACAATTTTCAGCATTGTTTGCAGCAATTGAACTACAGAAAAACCACTTTTCCATAGACAAGGTCTAAAATCATGTTTGATGCACTTTGGAAGCAATGTTTTTAACAGAACTGTTCAAACTAGATGATTGGAACACTATGGACAATTTTTAGCAAGTTGCAGCAATTGAACTACAGAAATAACCACTTTTCGATAGACAAGGTCTAAAATCATGTTTGATGCACTCTGGATACAATGTTTTTAACATAACTGTTCAAACTAGATGAACATTTTCAGCAAGTTGTAGCAATTGAACTACAGAAATAACCACTTTTCGATAGACAAGGTCTAAAATCATGTTTGATGCACTCTGGATACAATGTTTTTAACATAACTGTTCAAACTAGATGAACATTTTCAGCAAGTTGCAGCAATTGAACTACAGAAATAACCACTTTTCGATAGACAAGGTCTAAAATCATGTTTGATGCACTCTGGATACAATGTTTTTAACATAACTGTTCAAACTAGATGAACATTTTCAGCAAGTTGCAGCAATTGAACTACAGAAATAACCACTTTTCGATAGACAAGGTCTAAAATCATGTTTGATGCACTCTGGATACAATGTTTTTAACATAACTGTTCAAACTAGATGAACATTTTCAGCAAGTTGCAGCAATTGAACTACAGAAATAACCACTTTTCGATAGACAAGGTCTAAAATCATGTTTGATGCACTCTGGAAGCAATGTTTTTTACAGAACTGTTCAAACTAGATGATTAGGAACAACTGTGGACAATTTTCAGCATTGTTTGCAGCAATTGAACTACAGAAATAACCACTTTTCGATAAACAAGGTCTAAAATCATGTTGGATAAACTCTGGAAGCAATGTTTTTTACAGAACTGTTCAAACTAGATGATTAGGAACAACTGTGGACAATTTTCAGCATTGTTTGCAGCAATTGAACTACAGAAATAACCACTTTTACATAAACAAGGTCTAAAATCATGTTTGATGCACTCTAGATACAATGTTTTTAACATAACTGTTCAAACTAGATGAACATTTTCAGCAAGTTGTAGCAATTGAACTACAGAAATAACCACTTTTCGATAGACAAGGTCTAAAATCATGTTTGATGCACTCTGGAAGCAATGTTTTTTACAGAACTGTTCAAACTAGATGATTAGGAACAACTGTGGATAATTTTCAGCATTGTTTGCAGCAATTGAACTACAGAAATAACCACTTTTCGATAGACAAGGTCTAAAATCATGTTTGATGCACTCTGGAAGCAATGTTTTTTACAGAACTGTTCAAACTAGATGATTAGGAACAACTGTGGACAATTTTCAGCATTGTTTGCAGCAATTGAACTACAGAAATAACCACTTTTCGATAGACAAGGTCTAAAATCATGTTTGATGCACTCTGGAAGCAATGTTTTTTACAGAACTGTTCAAACTAGATGATTAGGAACAACTGTGGATAATTTTCAGCATTGTTTGCAGCAATTGAACTACAGAAATAACCACTTTTCGATAGACAAGGTCTAAAATCATGTTTGATGCACTCTGGAAGCAATGTTTTTTACAGAACTGTTCAAACTAGATGATTAGGAACAACTGTGGACAATTTTCAGCATTGTTTGCAGCAATTGAACTACAGAAATAACCACTTTTCGATAGACAAGGTCTAAAATCATGTTTGATGCACTCTGGAAGCAATGTTTTTTACAGAACTGTTCAAACTAGATGATTAGGAACAACTGTGGACAATTTTCAGCATTGTTTGCAGCAATTGAACTACAGAAATAACCACTTTTCGATAAACAAGGTCTAAAATCATGTTTGATGCACTCTGGAAGCAATGTTTTTTACAGAACTGTTCAAACTAGATGATTAGGAACAACTGTGGACAATTTTCAGCATTGTTTGCAGCAATTGAACTACAGAAATAACCACTTTTCGATAAACAAGGTCTAAAATCATGTTTGATGCACTCTGGAAGCAATGTTTTTTACAGAACTGTTCAAACTAGATGATTAGGAACAACTGTGGACAATTTTCAGCATTGTTTGCAGCAATTGAACAACAGAAATAACCACTTTTACATAAACTAGGTCTAAATCATGTTTGATTTGCACTAGAGAAGTACATTTTTTTACAGAACTGTTGAAACTTGATTGGCTGGAACAATATGGACAATTTTCAGCAAGTTGCAGCAATTGAAGTACAGAAATAACCACTTTTCGATAGACAAGGTCTAAAATCATGTTTGATGCACTCTGGAAGCAATGTTTTTTGCAGAACTGTTCAAACTAGATGATTAGGAACAACTGTGGACAATTTTCAGCATTGTTTGCAGCAATTGAACTACAGAAATAACCACTTTTCAATAGACAAGGTCTAAAATCATGTTTGATGCACTCTGGAAGCAATGTTTTTAACAGAACTGTTCAAACTAGATGAACATTTTCAGCAAGTTGCAGCAATTGAACTACAGAAATAACCACTTTTACATAAACAAGGTCTAAAATCATGTTTGATGCACTCTGGATACAAAGTTTTTAACATAACTGTTCAAACTAGATGAACATTTTCAGCAAGTTGCAGCAATTGAACTACAGAAATAACCACTTTTCGATAGACAAGGTCTAAAATCATGTTTGATGCACTCTGGAAGCAATGTTTTTTGCAGAACTGTTCAAACTAGATGATTAGGAACAACTGTGGACAATTTTCAGCATTGTTTGCAGCAATTGAACTACAGAAATAACCACTTTTCGATAGACAAGGTCTAAAATCATGTTTGATGCACTCTGGAAGCAATGTTTTTTACAGAACTGTTCAAACTAGATGATTAGGAACAACTGTGGACAATTTTAAGCATTGTTTGCAGCAATTGAACTACAGAAATAACCACTTTTCGATAGACAAGGTCTAAAATCATGTTTGATGCACTCTGGATACTATGTTTTTAACATAACTGTTCAAACTAGATGAACATTTTCAGCAAGTTGCAGCAATTGAACTACAGAAATAACCACTTTTCGATAGACAAGGTCTAAAATCATGTTTGATGCACTCTGGAAGCAATGTTTTTTGCAGAACTGTTCAAACTAGATGATTAGGAACAACTGTGGACAATTTTCAGCATTGTTTGCAGCAATTGAACTACAGAAATAACCACTTTACGATAGACAAGGTCTAAAATCATGTTTGATGCACTCTGGTAGCAATGTTTTTTACAGAACTGTTCAAACTAGATGATTAGGAACAACTGTGGATAATTTTCAGCATTGTTTGCAGCAATTGAACTACAGAAATAACCACTTTCGATAGACAAGGTCTAAAATCATGTTTGATGCACTCTGGAAGCAATGTTTTTTACAGAACTGTTCAAACTAGATGATTAGGAACAACTGTGGACAATTTTCAGCATTGTTTGCAGCAATTGAACTACAGAAATAACCACTTTTCGATAGACAAGGTCTAAAATCATGTTTGATGCACTCTGGAAGCAATGTTTTTTACAGAACTGTTCAAACTAGATGATTAGGAACAACTGTGGACAATTTTCAGCATTGTTTGCAGCAATTGAACTACAGAAATAACCACTTTTCGATAAACAAGGTCTAAAATCATGTTTGATGCACTCTGGAAGCAATGTTTTTTACAGAACTGTTCAAACTAGATGATTAGGAACAACTGTGGACAATTTTCAGCATTGTTTGCAGCAATTGAACTACAGAAATAACCACTTTTCGATAAACAAGGTCTAAAATCATGTTTGATGCACTCTGGAAGCAATGTTTTTTACAGAACTGTTCAAACTAGATGATTAGGAACAACTGTGGACAATTTTCAGCATTGTTTGCAGCAATTGAACAACAGAAATAACCATTTTTACATAAACTAGGTCTAAATCATGTTTGATTTGCACTAGAGAAGTACATTTTTTTACAGAACTGTTGAAACTTGATTGGCTGGAACAATATGGACAATTTTCAGCAAGTTGCAGCAATTGAAGTACAGAAATATCCACTTTTCGATAGACAAGGTCTAAAATCATGTTTGATGCACTCTGGAAGCAATGTTTTTTGCAGAACTGTTCAAACTAGATGATTAGGAACAACTGTGGACAATTTTCAGCATTGTTTGCAGCAATTGAACTACAGAAATAACCACTTTTCAATAGACAAGGTCTAAAATCATGTTTGATGCACTCTGGAAGCAATGTTTTTAACAGAACTGTTCAAACTAGATGAACATTTTCAGCAAGTTGCAGCAATTGAACTACAGAAATAACCACTTTTACATAAACAAGGTCTAAAATCATGTTTGATGCACTCTGGATACAAAGTTTTTAACATAACTGTTCAAACTAGATGAACATTTTCAGCAAGTTGCAGCAATTGAACTACAGAAATAACCACTTTTCGATAGACAAGGTCTAAAATCATGTTTGATGCACTCTGGAAGCAATGTTTTTTGCAGAACTGTTCAAACTAGATGATTAGGAACAACTGTGGACAATTTTCAGCATTGTTTGCAGCAATTGAACTACAGAAATAACCACTTTTCGATAGACAAGGTCTAAAATCATGTTTGATGCACTCTGGAAGCAATGTTTTTTACAGAACTGTTCAAACTAGATGATTAGGAACAACTGTGGACAATTTTAAGCATTGTTTGCAGCAATTGAACTACAGAAATAACCACTTTTCGATAGACAAGGTCTAAAATCATGTTTGATGCACTCTGGATACTATGTTTTTAACATAACTGTTCAAACTAGATGAACATTTTCAGCAAGTTGCAGCAATTGAACTACAGAAATAACCACTTTTCGATAGACAAGGTCTAAAATCATGTTTGATGCACTCTGGAAGCAATGTTTTTTGCAGAACTGTTCAAACTAGATGATTAGGAACAACTGTGGACAATTTTCAGCATTGTTTGCAGCAATTGAACTACAGAAATAACCACTTTACGATAGACAAGGTCTAAAATCATGTTTGATGCACTCTGGTAGCAATGTTTTTTACAGAACTGTTCAAACTACATGATTAGGAACAACTGTGGACAATTTTCAGCATTGTTTGCAGCAATTGAACTACAGAAATAACCACTTTTCGATAGACAAGGTCTAAAATCATGTTTGATGCACTCTGGATACTATGTTTTTAACATAACTGTTCAAACTAGATGAACATTTTCAGCAAGTTGCAGCAATTGAACTACAGAAATAACCACTTTTCGATAGACAAGGTCTAAAATCATGTTTGATGCACTCTGGAAGCAATGTTTTTTGCAGAACTGTTCAAACTAGATGATTAGGAACAACTGTGGACAATTTTCAGCATTGTTTGCAGCAATTGAACTACAGAAATAACCACTTTACGATAGACAAGGTCTAAAATCATGTTTGATGCACTCTGGTAGCAATGTTTTTTACAGAACTGTTCAAACTACATGATTAGGAACAACTGTGGACAATTTTCAGCATTGTTTGCAGCAATTGAACTACAGAAATAACCACTTTTCAATAGACAAGGTCTAAAATCATGTTTGATGCACTCTGGAAGCAATGTTTTTTACAGAACTGTTCAAACTAGATGAACATTTTCAGCAAGTTGCAGCAATTGATCTACAGAAATAACCACTTTTACATAAACAAGGTCTAAAATCATGTTTGATGCACTCTGGATACAATGTTTTTAACATAACTGTTCAAACTAGATGAACATTTTCAGCAAGTTGCAGCAATTGAACTACAGAAATAACCACTTTTCGATAGACAAGGTCTAAAATCATGTTTGATGCACTCTGGAAGCAATGTTTTTTGCAGAACTGTTCAAACTAGATGATTAGGAACAACTGTTTACAATTTTCAGCATTGTTTGCAGCAATTGAACTACAGAAATAACCACTTTTCGATAGACAAGGTCTAAAATCATGTTTGATGCACTCTGGAAGCAATGTTTTTTACAGAACTGTTCAAACTAGATGATTAGGAACAACTGTGGACAATTTTAAGCATTGTTTGCAGCAATTGAACTACAGAAATAACCACTTTTCGATAGACAAGGTCTAAAATCATGTTTGATGCACTCTGGAAGCAATGTTTTTTGCAGAACTGTTCAAACTAGATGATTAGGAACAACTGTGGACAATTTTCAGCAAGTTGCAGCAATTGAACTACTTAAATAACCACTTTTACATAAACAAGGTCTAAAATCATGTTTGATGCACTCTGGATACAATGTTTTTAACATAACTGTTCAAACTAGATGAACATTTTCAGCAAGTTGCAGCAATTGAACTACAGAAATAACCACTTTTATATAAACAAGGTCTAAAATCATGTTTGATTTGCACTAGAGAAGTACATTTTTTTACAGAACTGTTCAAACTACATGATTAGGAACAACTGTGGACAATTTTCAGCATTGTTTGCAGCAATTGAACTACAGAAATAACCACTTTTCGATAGACAAGGTCTAAAATCATGTTTGATGCACTCTGGATACAATGTTTTTAACATAACTGTTCAAACTAGATGAACATTTTCAGCAAGTTGCAGCAATTGAACTACAGAAATAACCACTTTTACATAAACAAGGTCTAAAATCATGTTTGATGCACTCTGGATACAATGTTTTTTGCAGAACTGTTCAAACTAGATGATTAGGAACAACTGTGGACAATTTTCAGCATTGTTTGCAGCAATTGAACTACAGAAATAACCACTTTTCAATAGACAAGGTCTAAAATCATGTTTGATGCACTCTGGTAGCAATGTTTTTTACAGAACTGTTCAAACTACATGATTAGGAACAACTGTGGACAATTTTCAGCATTGTTTGCAGCAATTGAACTACAGAAATAACCACTTTTCAATAGACAAGGTCTAAAATCATGTTTGATGCACTCTGGAAGCAATGTTTTTTACAGAACTGTTCACACTAGATGAACATTTTCAGCAAGTTGCAGCAATTGAACTACAGAAATAACCACTTTTACATAAACAAGGTCTAAAATCATGTTTGATGCACTCTGGATACAATGTTTTTAACATAACTGTTCAAACTAGATGAACATTTTCAGCAAGTTGCAGCAATTGAACTACAGAAATAACCACTTTTCGATAGACAAGGTCTAAAATCATGTTTGATGCACTCTGGAAGCAATCTTTTTTGCAGAACTGTTCAAACTAGATGATTAGGAACAACTGTGGACAATTTTCAGCATTGTTTGCAGCAATTGAACTACAGAAATAACCACTTTTCGATAGACAAGGTCTAAAATCATGTTTGATGCACTCTGGAAGCAATGTTTTTTACAGAACTGTTCAAACTAGATGATTAGGAACAACTGTGGACAATTTTAAGCATTGTTTGCAGCAATTGAACTACAGAAATAACCACTTTTCGATAGACAAGGTCTAAAATCATGTTTGATGCACTCTGGATACTATGTTTTTAACATAACTGTTCAAACTAGATGAACATTTTCAGCAAGTTGCAGCAATTGAACTACAGAAATAACCACTTTTCGATAGACAAGGTCTAAAATCATGTTTGATGCACTCTGGAAGCAATGTTTTTTGCAGAACTGTTCAAACTAGATGATTAGGAACAACTGTGGACAATTTTCAGCAAGTTGCAGCAATTGAACTACTTAAATAACCACTTTTACATAAACAAGGTCTAAAATCATGTTTGATGCACTCTGGATACAATGTTTTTAACATAACTGTTCAAACTAGATGAACATTTTCAGCAAGTTGCAGCAATTGAACTACAGAAATAACCACTTTTATATAAACAAGGTCTAAAATCATGTTTGATTTGCACTAGAGAAGTACATTTTTTTACAGAACTGTTCAAACTAGATGATTAGGAACAACTGTGGACAATTTTCAGCATTGTTTGCAGCAATTGAACTACAGAAATAACCACTTTTCGATAGACAAGGTCTAAAATCATGTTTGATGCACTCTGGATACAATGTTTTTAACATAACTGTTCAAACTAGATGAACATTTTCAGCAAGTTGCAGCAATTGAACTACAGAAATAACCACTTTTACATAAACAAGGTCTAAAATCATGTTTGATGCACTCTGGATACAATGTTTTTAACATAACTGTTCAAACTAGATGAACATTTTCAGCAAGTTGCAGCAATTGAACTACAGAAATAACCACTTTTACATAAACAAGGTCTAAAATCATGTTTGATGCACTCTGGATACAATGTTTTTAACATAACTGTTCAAACTAGATGAACATTTTCGGCAAGTTGCAGCAATTGAACTACAGAAATAACCACTTTTATATAAACAAGGTCATAACTGATTTGCACTAGAGAAGTACATTTTTTTACAGAACTGTTCAAACTAGATGATTAGGAACAACTGTGGACAATTTTCAGCATTGTTTGCAGCAATTGAACTACAGAAATAACCACTTTTCCATAGACAAGGTCTAAAATCATGTTTGATGCACTCTGGATACAATGTTTTTAACATAACTGTTCAAACTAGATGAACATTTTCAGCAAGTTGCAGCAATTGAACTACAGAAATAACCACTTTTCGATAGACAAGGTCTAAAATCATGTTTGATGCACTCTGGAAGCAATGTTTTTTGCAGAACTGTTCAAACTAGATGATTAGGAACAACTGTGGACAATTTTCAGCATTGTTTGCAGCAATTGAACTACAGAAATAACTACTTTTCCATAGACAAGGTCTAAAATCATGTTTGATGCACTTTGGAAGCAATGTTTTTAACAGAACTGTTCAAACTAGATGATTGGAACACTATGGACAATTTTTAGCAAGTTGCAGCAATTGAACTACAGAAATAACCACTTTTATATAAACAAGGTCTAAATCATGTTTTATTTGCACTAGAGAAGTACATTTTTTTACAGAACTGTTCAAACTAGATGATTAGGAACAACTGTGGACAATTTTCAGCATTGTTTGCAGCAATTGAACTACAGAAATAACCACTTTTCGATAGACAAGGTCTAAAATCATGTTTGACGCACTCTGGATACAATGTTTTTTACAGAACTGTTCAAACTAGATGATTAGGAACAACTGTGGACAATTTTCAGCATTGTTTGCAGCAATTGAACTACATAAATAACCACTTTTCGATAGACAAGGTCTAAAATCATGTTTGATGCACTCTGGATACAATGTTTTTAACATAACTTTTCAAACTAGATGATTGGAACACTATGGACAATTTTCAGCAAGTTGCAGCAATTGAACTACAGAAATAACCACTTTTCGATAGACAAGGTCTAAAATCATGTTTGATGCACTCTGGAAGCAATGTTTTTTACAGAACTGTTCAAACTAGATGATTATGAACAACTGTGGACAATTTTCAGCATTGTTTGCAGCAATTGAACTACAGAAATAACCACTTTTCGATAGACAAGGTCTAAAATCATGTTTGATGCACTCTGGAAGCAATGTTTTTTACAGAACTGTTCAAACTAGATGATTAGGAACAACTGTGGACAATTTTCAGCATTGTTTGCAGCAATTGAACTACAGAAATAACCACTTTTCGATAGACAAGGTCTAAAATCATGTTTGATGCACTCTGGAAGCAATGTTTTTTACAGAACTGTTCAAACTAGATGATTGGAACACTATGGACAATTTTCAGCAAGTTGCAGCAATTGAACTACAGAAATAACCACTTTTCGATAGACAAGGTCTAAAATCATGTTTGATGCACTCTGGAAGCAATGTTTTTTACAGAACTGTTCAAACTAGATGAACATTTTCAGCAAGTTGCAGCAATTGAACTACAGAAATAACCACTTTTACATAAACAAGGTCTAAAATCATGTTTGATGCACTCTGGAAGCAATGTTTTTAACATAACTGTTCAAACTAGATGATTGGAACACTATGGACAATTTTCAGCAAGTTGCAGCAATTGAACTACAGAAATAACCACTTTTCGATAGACAAGGTCTAAAATCATGTTTGATGCACTCTGGAAGCAATGTTTTTTACAGACCTGTTCAAACTAGATGATTAGGAACAACTGTGGACAATTTTCAGCATTGTTTGCAGCAGTTGAACTACAGAAATAACCACTTTTCCATAGACAATGTCTAAAATCATGTTTGAAGCAATGTTTTTAACATAACTGTTCAAACTAGATGAACATTTTCAGCAAGTTGCAGCAATTGAAATACAGAAATAACCACTTTTCGATAGACAAGGCCTAAAATCATGTTTGATGCACTCTGGAAGCAATGTTTTTAACATAACTGTTCAAACTAGATGAACATTTTCAGCAAGTTGCAGCAATTGAACTACAGAAATAATCACTTTTATATAAACAAGGTCTAAATCATGTTTGATTTGCACTAGAGAAGTACATTTTTTTACAAAACTGTTCAAACTAGATGATTAGGAACAACTGTGGACAATTTTCAGCATTGTTTGCAGCAATTGAACTACAGAAATAACCACTTTTCCATAGACAAGGTCTAAATCATGTTTGATTTGCACTAGAGAAGTACATTTTTTTACAAACCTGTTCAAACTAGATGATTGGAACACTATGGACAATTTTTAGCAAGTTGCAGCAATTGAAATACAGAAATAACCACTTTTCGATAGACAAGGTCTAAAATCATGTTTGATTTGCACTAGAGAAGTACATTTTTTTTACAGAACTGTTCAAACTTGATTGGCTGGAACACTATGGACAATTTTCAGCAAGTTGAAGCAATTGAACTACTTAAATAACCACTTTTCGATAGACAAGGTCTAAAATCATGTTTGATGCACTCTGGAAGCAATGTTTTTAACATAACTGTTCAAACTAGATGAACATTTTCAGCAAGTTGCAGCAATTGAACGACAGAAATAACCACTTTTCCATAGACAAGGTCTAAAATCCTGTTTGATGCACTCTGGATACAATGTTTTTAACATAACTGTTCAAACTAGATGAACATTTTCAGCAAGTTGCAGCAATTGAACTACAGAAATAATCACTTTTATATAAACAAGGTCTAAATCATGTTTGATTTGCACTAGAGAAGTACATTTTTTTACAGAACTGTTCAAACTAGATGCTTATGAACAACTGTGGACAATTTTCAGCATTGTTTGCAGCAATTGAACTACAGAAATATCCACTTTTCCATAGACAAGGTCTAAAATCATGTTTGATGCACGCTGGATACAATGTTTTTAACATAACTGTTCAAACTAGATGATTGGAACACTATGGACAATTTTTAGCAAGTTGCAGCAATTGAACTACTTAAATAACCACTTTTACATAAACAAGGTCTAAAATCATGTTTGATGCACTCTGGAAGCAATGCTTTTTGCAGAACTGTTCAAACTAGATGATTAGGAACAACTGTGGACAATTTTCAGCATTGTTTGCAGCAATTGAACTACAGAAATAACCACTTTTCCATAGACAAGGTCTAAATCATGTTTGATTTGCACTAGAGAAGTACATTTTTTTACAGACCTGTTCAAACTAGATGATTGGAACACTATGGACAATTTTTAGCAAGTTGCAGCAATTGAACTACAGAAATAACCACTTTTCGATAGACAAGTTCTAAAATCATGTTTGATGCACTCTGGAAGCAATGTTTTTAACATAACTGTTCAAACTAGATGAACATTTTCAGCAAGTTGCAGCAATTGAACGACAGAAATAACCACTTTTTGATAGCCAAGGTCTAAAATCATGTTTGATGCACTCTGGATACAATGTTTTTAACATAACTGTTCAAACTAGATGAACATTTTCTGCAAGTTGCAGCAATTGAACTACAGAAATAACCACTTTTCGATAGACAAGGTCTAAAATCATGTTTGATGCACTTTGGAAGCAATGTTTTTAACAGAACTGTTCAAACTAGATGATTGGAAGACTATGGACAATTTTTAGTAAGTTGCAGCAATTGAACTACAGAAATAACCACTTTTACATAAACAAGGTCTAAAATCATGTTTGATGCACTTTGGAAGCAATGTTTGTAACAGAACTGTTCAAACTAGATGATTAGGAACAACTGTGGACAATTTTCAGCATTGTTTGCAGCAATTGAACTACAGAAATAACCACTTTTCGATAGACAAGGTCTAAAATCATGTTTGACGCACTCTGGATACAATGTTTTTTACAGAACTGTTCAAACTAGATGATTAGGAACAACTGTGGACAATTTTCAGCATTGTTTGCAGCAATTGAACTACATAAATAACCACTTTTCGATAGACAAGGTCTAAAATCATGTTTGATGCACTCTGGATACAATGTTTTTAACATAACTGTTCAAACTAGATGATTGGAAAACTATGGACAATTTTCAGCAAGTTGCAGCAATTGAACTACAGAAATAACCACTTTTCGATAGACAAGGTCTAAAATCATGTTTGATGCACTCTGGAAGCAATGTTTTTTTACAGAACTGTTCAAACTAGATGATTATGAACAACTGTGGACAATTTTCAGCATTGTTTGCAGCAATTGAACTACAGAAATAACCACTTTTCGATAGACAAGGTCTAAAATCATGTTTGATGCACTCTGGAAGCAATGTTTTTTACAGAACTGTTCAAACTAGATGATTAGGAACAACTGTGGACAATTTTCAGCATTGTTTGCAGCAATTGAACTACAGAAATAACCACTTTTCGATAGACAAGGTCTAAAATCATGTTTGATGCACTCTGGAAGCAATGTTTTTTACAGAACTGTTCAAACTAGATGATTGGAACACTATGGACAATTTTCAGCAAGTTGCAGCAATTGAACTACAGAAATAACCACTTTTCGATAGACAAGGTCTAAAATCATGTTTGATGCACTCTGGAAGCAATGTTTTTTACAGAACTGTTCAAACTAGATGAACATTTTCAGCAAGTTGCAGCAATTGAACTACAGAAATAACCACTTTTCCATAGACAAGGTCTAAAATCCTGTTTGATGCACTCTGGATACAATGTTTTTAACATAACTGTTCAAACTAGATGAACATTTTCAGCAAGTTGCAGCAATTGAACTACAGAAATAATCACTTTTATATAAACAAGGTCTAAATCATGTTTGATTTGCACTAGAGAAGTAAATTTTTTTACAGAACTTTTCAAACTAGATGCTTATGAACAACTGTGGACAATTTTCAGCATTGTTTGCAGCAATTGAACTACAGAAATAACCACTTTTCCATAGACAAGGTCTAAAATCATGTTTGATGCACGCTGGATACAATGTTTTTAAAATAACTGTTCAAACTAGATGATTGGAACACTATGGACAATTTTTAGCAAGTTGCAGCAATTGAACTACTTAAATAACCACTTTTACATAAACAAGGTCTAAAATCATGTTTGATGCACTCTGGAAGCAATGCTTTTTGCAGAACTGTTCAAACTAGATGATTAGGAACAACTGTGGACAATTTTCAGCATTGTTTGCAGCAATTGAACTACAGAAATAACCACTTTTCCATAGACAAGGTCTAAATCATGTTTGATTTGCACTAGAGAAGTACATTTTTTTACAGACCTGTTCAAACTAGATGATTGGAACACTATGGACAATTTTTAGCAAGTTGCAGCAATTGAACTACAGAAATAACCACTTTTCGATAGACAAGTTCTAAAATCATGTTTGATGCACTCTGGAAGCAATGTTTTTAACATAACTGTTCAAACTAGATGAACATTTTCAGCAAGTTGCAGCAATTGAACGACAGAAATAACCACTTTTCGATAGACAAGGTCTAAAATCATGTTTGATGCACTCTGGATACAATGTTTTTAACATAACTGTTCAAACTAGATGAACATTTTCAGCAAGTTGCAGCAATTGAACTACAGAAATAACCACTTTTCGATAGACAAGGTCTAAAATCATGTTTGATGCACTTTGGAAGCAATGTTTTTAACAGAACTGTTCAAACTAGATGATTGGAAGACTATGGACAATTTTTAGTAAGTTGCAGCAATTGAACTACAGAAATAACCACTTTTACATAAACAAGGTCTAAAATCATGTTTGATGCACTTTGGAAGCAATGTTTGTAACAGAACTGTTCAAACTAGATGATTAGGAACAACTGTGGACAATTTTCAGCATTGTTTGCAGCAATTGAACTACAGAAATAACCACTTTTCGATAGACAAGGTCTAAAATCATGTTTGACGCACTCTGGATACAATGTTTTTTACAGAACTGTTCAAACTAGATGATTAGGAACAACTGTGGACAATTTTCAGCATTGTTTGCAGCAATTGAACTACATAAATAACCACTTTTCGATAGACAAGGTCTAAAATCATGTTTGATGCACTCTGGATACAATGTTTTTAACATAACTGTTCAAACTAGATGATGGGAAAACTATGGACAATTTTCAGCAAGTTGCAGCAATTGAACTACAGAAATAACCACTTTTCGATAGACAAGGTCTAAAATCATGTTTGATGCACTCTGGAAGCAATGTTTTTTACAGAACTGTTCAAACTAGATGATTATGAACAACTGTGGACAATTTTCAGCATTGTTTGCAGCAATTGAACTACAGAAATAACCACTTTTCGATAGACAAGGTCTAAAATCATGTTTGATGCACTCTGGAAGCAATGTTTTTTACAGAACTGTTCAAACTAGATGATTAGGAACAACTGTGGACAATTTTCAGCATTGTTTGCAGCAATTGAACTACAGAAATAACCACTTTTCGATAGACAAGGTCTAAAATCATGTTTGATGCACTCTGGAAGCAATGTTTTTTACAGAACTGTTCAAACTAGATGATTGGAACACTATGGACAATTTTCAGCAAGTTGCAGCAATTGAACTACAGAAATAACCACTTTTCGATAGACAAGGTCTAAAATCATGTTTGATGCACTCTGGAAGCAATGTTTTTTACAGAACTGTTCAAACTAGATGAACATTTTCAGCAAGTTGCAGCAATTGAACTACAGAAATAACCACTTTTACATAAACAAGGTCTAAAATCATGTTTGATGCACTCTGGAAGCAATGTTTTTAACATAACTGTTCAAACTAGATGATTGGAACACTATGGACAATTTTCAGCAAGTTGCAGCAATTGAACTACAGAAATAACCACTTTTCGATAGACAAGGTCTAAAATCATGTTTGATGCACTCTGGAAGCAATGTTTTTTACAGAACTGTTCAAACTAGATGATTAGGAACAACTGTGGACAATTTTCAGCATTGTTTGCAGCAATTGAACTACAGAAATAACCACTTTTCGATAGACAAGGTCTAAAATCATGTTTGATGCACTCTGGAAGCAATGTTTTTTACAGACCTGTTCAAACTAGATGATTAGGAACAACTGTGGACAATTTTCAGCATTGTTTGCAGCAGTTGAACTACAGAAATAACCACTTTTCCATAGACAAGGTCTAAAATCATGTTTGAAGCAATGTTTTTAACATAACTGTTCAAACTAGATGAACATTTTCAGCAAGTTGCAGCAATTGAACTACAGAAATAACCACTTTTCGATAGACAAGGCCTAAAATCATGTTTGATGCACTCTGGAAGCAATGTTTTTAACATAACTGTTCAAACTAGATGAACATTTTCAGCAAGTTGCAGCAATTGAACTACAGAAATAACCACTTTTCGATAGACAAGGTCTAAAATCATGTTTGATTTGCACTAGAGAAGTACATTTCTTTTACAGAACTGTTCAAACTTGATTGGCTGGAACACTATGGACAATTTTCAGCAAGTTGAAGCAATTGAACTACTTAAATAACCACTTTTCGATAGACAAGGTCTAAAATCATGTTTGATGCACTCTGGAAGCAATGTTTTTAACATAACTGTTCAAACTAGATGAACATTTTCAGCAAGTTGCAGCAATTGAACGACAGAAATAACCACTTTTCCATAGACAAGGTCTAAAATCCTGTTTGATGCACTCTGGATACAATGTTTTTAATAGAACTGTTCAAACTAGATGAACATTTTCAGCAAGTTGCAGCAATTGAACTACAGAAATAATCACTTTTATATAAACAAGGTCTAAATCATGTTTGATTTGCACTAGAGAAGTCAATTTTTTTACAGAACTGTTCAAACTAGATGCTTAAGAACAACTGTGGACAATTTTCAGCATTGTTTGCAGCAATTGAACTACAGAAATAACCACTTTTCCATAGACAAGGTCTAAAATCATGTTTGATGCACGCTGGATTCAATGTTTTTAACATAACTGTTCAAACTAGATGATTGGAACACTATGGACAATTTTTAGCAAGTTGCAGCAATTGAACTACTTAAATAACCACTTTTACATAAACAAGGTCTAAAATCATGTTTGATGCACTCTGGAAGCAATGCTTTTTGCAGAACTGTTCAAACTAGATGATTAGGAACAACTGTGGACAATTTTCAGCATTGTTTGCAGCAATTGAACTACAGAAATAACCACTTTTCCATAGACAAGGTCTAAATCATGTTTGATTTGCACTAGAGAAGTACATTTTTTTACAGACCTGTTCAAACTAGATGATTGGAACACTATGGACAATTTTTAGCAAGTTGCAGCAATTGAACTACAGAAATAACCACTTTTCGATAGACAAGTTCTAAAATCATGTTTGATGCACTCTGGAAGCAATGTTTTTAACATAACTGTTCAAACTAGATGAACATTTTCAGCAAGTTGCAGCAATTGAACGACAGAAATAACCACTTTTCGATAGACAAGGTCTAAAATCATGTTTGATGCACTCTGGATACAATGTTTTTAACATAACTGTTCAAACTAGATGAACATTTTCAGCAAGTTGCAGCAATTGAACTACAGAAATAACCACTTTTCGATAGACAAGGTCTAAAATCATGTTTGATGCACTTTGGAAGCAATGTTTTTAACAGAACTGTTCAAACTAGATGATTGGAAGACTATGGACAATTTTTAGTAAGTTGCAGCAATTGAACTACAGAAATAACCACTTTTACATAAACAAGGTCTAAAATCATGTTTGATGCACTTTGGAAGCAATGTTTTTAACAGAACTGTTCAAACTAGATGATTAGGAACAACTGTGGACAATTTTCAGCATTGTTTGCAGCAATTGAACTACAGAAATAACCACTTTTCGATAGACAAGGTCTAAAATCATGTTTGACGCACTCTGGATACAATGTTTTTTACAGAACTGTTCAAACTAGATGATTAGGAACAACTGTGGACAATTTTCAGCATTGTTTGCAGCAATTGAACTACATAAATGACCATTTTTCGATAGACAAGGTCTAAAATCATGTTTGATGCACTCTGGATACAATGTTTTTAACATAACTGTTCAAACTAGATGATTGGAAAACTATGGACAATTTTCAGCAAGTTGCAGCAATTGAACTACAGAAATAACCACTTTTCGATAGACAAGGTCTAAAATCATGTTTGATGCACTCTGGAAGCAATGTTTTTTACAGAACTGTTCAAACTAGATGATTATGAACAACTGTGGACAATTTTCAGCATTGTTTGCAGCAATTGAACTACAGAAATAACCACTTTTCGATAGACAAGGTCTAAAATCATGTTTGATGCACTCTGGAAGCAATGTTTTTTACAGAACTGTTCAAACTAGATGATTAGGAACAACTGTGGACAATTTTCAGCATTGTTTGCAGCAATTGAACTACAGAAATAACCACTTTTCGATAGACAAGGTCTAAAATCATGTTTGATGCACTCTGGAAGCAATGTTTTTTACAGAACTGTTCAAACTAGATGATTGGAACACTATGGACAATTTTCAGCAAGTTGCAGCAATTGAACTACAGAAATAACCACTTTTCGATAGACAAGGTCTAAAATCATGTTTGATGCACTCTGGAAGCAATGTTTTTTACAGAACTGTTCAAACTAGATGAACATTTTCAGCAAGTTGCAGCAATTGAACTACAGAAATAACCACTTTTACATAAACAAGGTCTAAAATCATGTTTGATGCACTCTGGAAGCAATGTTTTTAACATAACTGTTCAAACTAGATGATTGGAACACTATGGACAATTTTCAGCAAGTTGCAGCAATTGAACTACAGAAATAACCACTTTTCGATAGACAAGGTCTAGAATCATGTTTGATGCACTCTGGAAGCAATGTTTTTTACAGAACTGTTCAAACTAGATGATTAGGAACAACTGTGGACAATTTTCAGCATTGTTTGCAGCAATTGAACTACAGAAATAACCACTTTTCGATAGACAAGGTCTAAAATCATGTTTGATGCACTCTGGAAGCAATGTTTTTTACAGACCTGTTCAAACTAGATGATTAGGAACAACTGTGGACAATTTTCAGCATTGTTTGCAGCAGTTGAACTACAGAAATAACCACTTTTCCATAGACAAGGTCTAAAATCATGTTTGAAGCAATGTTTTTAACATAACTGTTCAAACTAGATGAACATTTTCAGCAAGTTGCAGCAATTGAACTACAGAAATAACCACTTTTCGATAGACAAGGCCTAAAATCATGTTTGATGCACTCTGGAAGCAATGTTTTTAACATAACTGTTCAAACTAGATGAACATTTTCAGCAAGTTGCAGCAATTGAACTACAGAAATAATCACTTTTATATAAACAAGGTCTAAATCATGTTTGATTTGCACTAGAGAAGTACATTTTTTTACAAAACTGTTCAAACTAGATGATTGGAACACTATGGACAATTTTCAGCAAGTTGCAGCAATTGAACTACAGAAATAACCACTTTTCGATAGACAAGGTCTAAAATCATGTTTGATGCACTCTGGAAGCAATGTTTTTAACATAACTGTTCAAACTAGATGAACATTTTCAGCAAGTTGCAGCAATTGAACGACAGAAATAACCACTTTTCGATAGACAAGGTCTAAAATCATGTTTGATGCACTCTGGATACAATGTTTTTAACATAACTGTTCAAACTAGATGAACATTTTCAGCAAGTTGCAGCAATTGAACTACAGAAATAACCACTTTTCGATAGACAAGGTCTAAAATCATGTTTGATGCACTTTGGAAGCAATGTTTTTAACAGAACTGTTCAAACTAGATGATTGGAAGACTATGGACAATTTTTAGTAAGTTGCAGCAATTGAACTACAGAAATAACCACTTTTACATAAACAAGGTCTAAAATCATGTTTGATGCACTTTGGAAGCAATGTTTTTAACAGAACTGTTCAAACTAGATGATTAGGAACAACTGTGGACAATTTTCAGCATTGTTTGCAGCAATTGAACTACAGAAATAACCACTTTTCGATAGACAAGGTCTAAAATCATGTTTGACGCACTCTGGATACAATGTTTTTTACAGAACTGTTCAAACTAGATGATTAGGAACAACTGTGGACAATTTTCAGCATTGTTTGCAGCAATTGAACTACATAAATAACCACTTTTCGATAGACAAGGTCTAAAATCATGTTTGATGCACTCTGGATACAATGTTTTTAACATAACTGTTCAAACTAGATGATTGGAAAACTATGGACAATTTTCAGCAAGTTGCAGCAATTGAACTACAGAAATAACCACTTTTCGATAGACAAGGTCTAAAATCATGTTTGATGCACTCTGGAAGCAATGTTTTTTACAGAACTGTTCAAACTAGATGATTATGAACAACTGTGGACAATTTTCAGCATTGTTTGCAGCAATTGAACTACAGAAATAACCACTTTTCGATAGACAAGGTCTAAAATCATGTTTGATGCACTCTGGAAGCAATGTTTTTTACAGAACTGTTCAAACTAGATGATTAGGAACAACTGTGGACAATTTTCAGCATTGTTTGCAGCAATTGAACTACAGAAATAACCACTTTTCGATAGACAAGGTCTAAAATCATGTTTGATGCACTCTGGAAGCAATGTTTTTTACAGAACTGTTCAAACTAGATGATTGGAACACTATGGACAATTTTCAGCAAGTTGCAGCAATTGAACTACAGAAATAACCACTTTTCGATAGACAAGGTCTAAAATCATGTTTGATGCACTCTGGAAGCAATGTTTTTTACAGAACTGTTCAAACTAGATGAACATTTTCAGCAAGTTGCAGCAATTGAACTACAGAAATAACCACTTTTACATAAACAAGGTCTAAAATCATGTTTGATGCACTCTGGAAGCAATGTTTTTAACATAACTGTTCAAACTAGATGATTGGAACACTATGGACAATTTTCAGCAAGTTGCAGCAATTGAACTACAGAAATAACCACTTTTCGATAGACAAGGTCTAAAATCATGTTTGATGCACCCTGGAAGCAATGTTTTTTACAGAACTGTTCAAACTAGATGATTAGGAACAACTGTGGACAATTTTCAGCATTGTTTGCAGCAATTGAACTACAGAAATAACCACTTTTCCATAGACAAGGTCTAAAATCATGTTTGAAGCAATGTTTTTAACATAACTGTTCAAACTAGATGAACATTTTCAGCAAGTTGCAGCAATTGAACTACAGAAATAACCACTTTTCGATAGACAAGGCCTAAAATCATGTTTGATGCACTCTGGAAGCAATGTTTTTAACATAACTGTTCAAACTAGATGAACATTTTCAGCAAGTTGCAGCAATTGAACTACAGAAATAATCACTTTTATATAAACAAGGTCTAAATCATGTTTGATTTGCACTAGAGAAGTACATTTTTTTACAAAACTGTTCAAACTAGATGATTAGGAACAACTGTGGACAATTTTAAGCATTGTTTGCAGCAATTGAACTACAGAAATAACCACTTTTCCATAGACAAGGTCTAAATCATGTTTGATTTGCACTAGAGAAGTACATTTTTTTACAAACCTGTTCAAACTAGATGATTGGAACACTATGGACAATTTTTAGCAAGTTGCAGCAATTGAACTACAGAAATAACCACTTTTCCATAGACAAGGTCTAAATCATGTTTGATTTGCACTAGAGAAGTACATTTTTTTACAAACCTGTTCAAACTAGATGATTGGAACACTATGGACAATTTTTAGCAAGTTGCAGCAATTGAACTACAGAAATAACCACTTTTCCATAGACAAGGTCTAAATCATGTTTGATTTGCACTAGAGAAGTACATTTTTTTACAAACCTGTTCAAACTAGATGATTGGAACACTATGGACAATTTTCAGCAAGTTGAAGCAATTGAACTACTTAAATAACCACTTTTCGATAGACAAGGTCTAAAATCATGTTTGATGCACTCTGGAAGCAATGTTTTTAACATAACTGTTCAAACTAGATGAACATATTTAGCAAGTTGCAGCAATTGAACGACAGAAATAACCACTTTTCCATAGACAAGGTCTAAAATCCTGTTTGATGCACTCTGGATACAATGTTTTTAACATAACTGTTCAAACTAGATGAACATTTTCAGCAAGTTGCAGCAATTGAACTACAGAAATAATCACTTTTATATAAACAAGGTCTAAATCATGTTTGATTTGCACTAGAGAAGTACATTTTTTTACAGAACTGTTCAAACTAGATGATTATGAACAACTGTGGACAATTTTCAGCATTGTTTGCAGCAATTGAACTACAGAAATAACCACTTTTCCATAGACAAGGTCTAAAATCATGTTTGATGCACGCTGGATACAATGTTTTTAACATAACTGTTCAAACTAGATGATTGGAACACTATGGACAATTTTTAGCAAGTTGCAGCAATTGAACTACTTAAATAACCACTTTTACATAAACAAGGTCTAAAATCATGTTTGATGCACTCTGGAAGCAATGCTTTTTGCAGAACTGTTCAAACTAGATGATTAGGAACAACTGTGGACAATTTTCAGCATTGTTTGCAGCAATTGAACTACATAAATAACCACTTTTCGATAGACAAGGTCTAAAATCATGTTTGATGCACTCTGGATACAATGTTTTTAACATAACTGTTCAAACTAGATGATTGGAAAACTATGGACAATTTTCAGCAAGTTGCAGCAATTGAACTACAGAAATAACCACTTTTCGATAGACAAGGTCTAAAATCATGTTTGATGCACTCTGGAAGCAATGTTTTTTACAGAACTGTTCAAACTAGATGATTATGAACAACTGTGGACAATTTTCAGCATTGTTTGCAGCAATTGAACTACAGAAATAACCACTTTTCGATAGACAAGGTCTAAAATCATGTTTGATGCACTCTGGAAGCAATGTTTTTTACAGAACTGTTCAAACTAGATGATTAGGAACAACTGTGGACAATTTTCAGCATTGTTTGCAGCAATTGAACTACAGAAATAACCACTTTTCGATAGACAAGGTCTAAAATCATGTTTGATGCACTCTGGATACAATGTTTTTAACATAACTGTTCAAACTAGATGATTGGAAAACTATGGACAATTTTCAGCAAGTTGCAGCAATTGAACTACAGAAATAACCACTTTTCGATAGACAAGGTCTAAAATCATGTTTGATGCACTCTGGAAGCAATGTTTTTTACAGAACTGTTCAAACTAGATGATTATGAACAACTGTGGACAATTTTCAGCATTGTTTGCAGCAATTGAACTACAGAAATAACCACTTTTCGATAGACAAGGTCTAAAATCATGTTTGATGCACTCTGGAAGTTCAATGTTTTTTACAGAACTGTTTTTCAAACTAGATGATTAGGAACAACTGTGGACAATTTTCACTATAGCATTGTTTGCAGCAATTGAACTACAGAAATAACCACTTTTCGATAGACAATGTCTAAAATCATGTTTGATGCACTCTGGAAGCAATGTTTTTTACAGAACTGTTCAAACTAGATGATTGGAACACTATGGACAATTTTCAGCAAGTTGCAGCAATTGAACTACAGAAATAACCACTTTTCGATAGACAAGGTCTAAAATCATGTTTGATGCACTCTGGAAGCAATGTTTTTTACAGAACTGTTCAAACTAGATGAACATTTTCAGCAAGTTGCAGCAATTGAACTACAGAAATAACCACTTTTACATAAACAAGGTCTAAAATCATGTTTGATGCACTCTGGAAGCAATGTTTTTAACATAACTGTTCAAACTAGATGATTGGAACACTATGGACAATTTTCAGCAAGTTGCAGCAATTGAACTACAGAAATAACCACTTTTCGATAGACAAGGTCTAAAATCATGTTTGATGCACCCTGGAAGCAATGTTTTTTACAGAACTGTTCAAACTAGATGATTAGGAACAACTGTGGACAATTTTCAGCATTGTTTGCAGCAATTGAACTACAGAAATAACCACTTTTCGATAGACAAGGTCTAAAATCATGTTTGATGCACTCTGGAAGCAATGTTTTTTACAGACCTGTTCAAACTAGATGATTAGGAACAACTGTGGACAATTTTCAGCATTGTTTGCAGCAGTTGAACTACAGAAATAACCACTTTTCCATAGACAAGGTCTAAAATCATGTTTGAAGCAATGTTTTTAACATAACTGTTCAAACTAGATGAACATTTTCAGCAAGTTGCAGCAATTGAACTACAGAAATAACCACTTTTCGATAGACAAGGCCTAAAATCATGTTTGATGCACTCTGGAAGCAATGTTTTTAACATAACTGTTCAAACTAGATGAACATTTTCAGCAAGTTGCAGCAATTGAACTACAGAAATAATCACTTTTATATAAACAAGGTCTAAATCATGTTTGATTTGCACTAGAGAAGTACATTTTTTTACAGAACTGTTCAAACTAGATGATTATGAACAACTGTGGACAATTTTCAGCATTGTTTGCAGCAATTGAACTACAGAAATAACCACTTTTCCATAGACAAGGTCTAAAATCATGTTTGATGCACGCTGGATACAATGTTTTTAACATAACTGTTCAAACTAGATGATTGGAACACTATGGACAATTTTTAGCAAGTTGCAGCAATTGAACTACTTAAATAACCACTTTTACATAAACAAGGTCTAAAATCATGTTTGATGCACTCTGGAAGCAATGCTTTTTGCAGAACTGTTCAAACTAGATGATTAGGAACAACTGTGGACAATTTTCAGCATTGTTTGCAGCAATTGAACTACAGAAATAACCACTTTTCGATAGACAAGGTCTAAAATCATGTTTGACGCACTCTGGATACAATGTTTTTTACAGAACTGTTCAAACTAGATGATTAGGAACAACTGTGGACAATTTTCAGCATTGTTTGCAGCAATTGAACTACATAAATAACCACTTTTCGATAGACAAGGTCTAAAATCATGTTTGATGCACTCTGGATACAATGTTTTTAACATAACTGTTCAAACTAGATGATTGGAACACTATGGGCAATTTTCAGCAAGTTGCAGCAATTGAACTACAGAAATAACCACTTTTCGATAGACAAGGTCTAAAATCATGTTTGATGCACTCTGGAAGCAATGTTTTTTACAGAACTGTTCAAACTAGATGATTATGAACAACTGTGGACAATTTTCAGCATTGTTTGCAGCAATTGAACTACAGAAATAACCACTTTTCGATAGACAAGGTCTAAAATCATGTTTGATGCACTCTGGAAGCAATGTTTTTTACAGAACTGTTCAAACTAGATGATTAGGAACAACTGTGGACAATTTTCAGCATTGTTTGCAGCAATTGAACTACAGAAATAACCACTTTTCGATAGACAAGGTCTAAAATCATGTTTGATGCACTCTGGAAGCAATGTTTTTTACAGAACTGTTCAAACTAGATGATTGGAACACTATGGACAATTTTCAGCAAGTTGCAGCAATTGAACTACAGAAATAACCACTTTTCGATAGACAAGGTCTAAAATCATGTTTGATGCACTCTGGAAGCAATGTTTTTTACAGAACTGTTCAAACTAGATGAACATTTTCAGCAAGTTGCAGCAATTGAACTACAGAAATAACCACTTTTACATAAACAAGGTCTAAAATCATGTTTGATGCACTCTGGAAGCAATGTTTTTAACATAACTGTTCAAACTAGATGATTGGAACACTATGGACAATTTTCAGCAAGTTGCAGCAATTGAACTACAGAAATAACCACTTTTCGATAGACAAGGTCTAAAATCATGTTTGATGCACCCTGGAAGCAATGTTTTTTACAGAACTGTTCAAACTAGATGATTATGAACAACTGTGGACAATTTTCAGCATTGTTTGCAGCAATTGAACTACAGAAATAACCACTTTTCGATAGACAAGGTCTAAAATCATGTTTGATGCACTCTGGAAGCAATGTTTTTTACAGAACTGTTCAAACTAGATGATTAGGAACAACTGTGGACAATTTTCAGCATTGTTTGCAGCAATTGAACTACAGAAATAACCACTTTTCGATAGACAAGGTCTAAAATCATGTTTGATGCACTCTGGAAGCAATGTTTTTTACAGAACTGTTCAAACTAGATGATTGGAACACTATGGACAATTTTCAGCAAGTTGCAGCAATTGAACTACAGAAATAACCACTTTTCGATAGACAAGGTCTAAAATCATGTTTGATGCACTCTGGAAGCAATGTTTTTTACAGAACTGTTCAAACTAGATGAACATTTTCAGCAAGTTGCAGCAATTGAACTACAGAAATAACCACTTTTACATAAACAAGGTCTAAAATCATGTTTGATGCACTCTGGAAGCAATGTTTTTAACATAACTGTTCAAACTAGATGATTGGAACACTATGGACAATTTTCAGCAAGTTGCAGCAATTGAACTACAGAAATAACCACTTTTCGATAGACAAGGTCTAAAATCATGTTTGATGCACCCTGGAAGCAATGTTTTTTACAGAACTGTTCAAACTAGATGATTAGGAACAACTGTGGACAATTTTCAGCATTGTTTGCAGCAATTGAACTACAGAAATAACCACTTTTCGATAGACAAGGTCTAAAATCATGTTTGATGCACTCTGGAAGCAATGTTTTTTACAGACCTGTTCAAACTAGATGATTAGGAACAACTGTGGACAATTTTCAGCATTGTTTGCAGCAGTTGAACTACAGAAATAACCACTTTTCCATAGACAAGGTCTAAAATCATGTTTGAAGCAATGTTTTTAACATAACTGTTCAAACTAGATGAACATTTTCAGCAAGTTGCAGCAATTGAACTACAGAAATAACCACTTTTCGATAGACAAGGCCTAAAATCATGTTTGATGCACTCTGGAAGCAATGTTTTTAACATAACTGTTCAAACTAGATGAACATTTTCAGCAAGTTGCAGCAATTGAACTACAGAAATAATCACGTTTATATAAACAAGGTCTAAATCATGTTTGATTTGCACTAGAGAAGTACATTTTTTTACAGAACTGTTCAAACTAGATGATTATGAACAACTGTGGACAATTTTCAGCATTGTTTGCAGCAATTGAACTACAGAAATAACCACTTTTCCATAGACAAGGTCTAAAATCATGTTTGATGCACGCTGGATACAATGTTTTTAACATAACTGTTCAAACTAGATGATTGGAACACTATGGACAATTTTTAGCAAGTTGCAGCAATTGAACTACTTAAATAACCACTTTTACATAAACAAGGTCTAAAATCATGTTTGATGCACTCTGGAAGCAATGCTTTTTGCAGAACTGTTCAAACTAGATGATTAGGAACAACTGTGGACAATTTTCAGCATTGTTTGCAGCAATTGAACTACAGAAATAACCACTTTTCGATAGACAAGGTCTAAAATCATGTTTGACGCACTCTGGATACAATGTTTTTTACAGAACTGTTCAAACTAGATGATTAGGAACAACTGTGGACAATTTTCAGCATTGTTTGCAGCAATTGAACTACATAAATAACCACTTTTCGATAGACAAGGTCTAAAATCATGTTTGATGCACTCTGGATACAATGTTTTTAACATAACTGTTCAAACTAGATGATTGGAACACTATGGGCAATTTTCAGCAAGTTGCAGCAATTGAACTACAGAAATAACCACTTTTCGATAGACAAGGTCTAAAATCATGTTTGATGCACTCTGGAAGCAATGTTTTTTACAGAACTGTTCAAACTAGATGATTATGAACAACTGTGGACAATTTTCAGCATTGTTTGCAGCAATTGAACTACAGAAATAACCACTTTTCGATAGACAAGGTCTAAAATCATGTTTGATGCACTCTGGAAGCAATGTTTTTTACAGAACTGTTCAAACTAGATGATTAGGAACAACTGTGGACAATTTTCAGCATTGTTTGCAGCAATTGAACTACAGAAATAACCACTTTTCGATAGACAAGGTCTAAAATCATGTTTGATGCACTCTGGAAGCAATGTTTTTTACAGAACTGTTCAAACTAGATGATTGGAACACTATGGACAATTTTCAGCAAGTTGCAGCAATTGAACTACAGAAATAACCACTTTTCGATAGACAAGGTCTAAAATCATGTTTGATGCACTCTGGATACAATGTTTTTAACATAACTGTTCAAACTAGATGAACATTTTCAGCAAGTTGCAGCAATTGAACTACAGAAATAACCACTTTTACATAAACAAGGTCTAAAATCATGTTTGATGCACTCTGGAAGCAATGTTTTTAACATAACTGTTCAAACTAGATGATTGGAACACTATGGACAATTTTCAGCAAGTTGCAGCAATTGAACTACAGAAATAACCACTTTTCGATAGACAAGGTCTAAAATCATGTTTGATGCACTTTGGAAGCAATGTTTTTAACAGAACTGTTCAAACTAGATGATTGGAAGACTATGGACAATTTTTAGTAAGTTGCAGCAATTGAACTACAGAAATAACCACTTTTACATAAACAAGGTCTAAAATCATGTTTGATGCACTTTGGAAGCAATGTTTTTAACAGAACTGTTCAAACTAGATGATTAGGAACAACTGTGGACAATTTTCAGCATTGTTTGCAGCAATTGAACTACAGAAATAACCACTTTTCGATAGACAAGGTCTAAAATCATGTTTGACGCACTCTGGATACAATGTTTTTTACAGAACTGTTCAAACTAGATGATTAGGAACAACTGTGGACAATTTTCAGCAAGTTGCAGCAATTGAACTACATAAATAACCACTTTTCGATAGACAAGGTCTAAAATCATGTTTGATGCACTCTGGAAGCAATGTTTTTTACAGAACTGTTCAAACTAGATGATTAGGAACAACTGTGGACAATTTTCAGCATTGTTTGCAGCAATTGAACTACAGAAATAACCACTTTTCGATAGACAAGGTCTAAAATCATGTTTGATGCACTCTGGAAGCAATGTTTTTTACAGAACTGTTCAAACTAGATGATTGGAACACTATGGACAATTTTCAGCAAGTTGCAGCAATTGAACTACAGAAATAACCACTTTTCGATAGACAAGGTCTAAAATCATGTTTGATGCACTCTGGAAGCAATGTTTTTTACAGAACTGTTCAAACTAGATGAACATTTTCAGCAAGTTGCAGCAATTGAACTACAGAAATAACCACTTTTACATAAACAAGGTCTAAAATCATGTTTGATGCACTCTGGAAGCAATGTTTTTAACATAACTGTTCAAACTAGATGATTGGAACACTATGGACAATTTTCAGCAAGTTGCAGCAATTGAACTACAGAAATAACCACTTTTCGATAGACAAGGTCTAAAATCATGTTTGATGCACTCTGGAAGCAATGTTTTTTACAGAACTGTTCAAACTAGATGATTAGGAACAACTGTGGACAATTTTCAGCATTGTTTGCAGCAATTGAACTACAGAAATAACCACTTTTCGATAGACAAGGTCTAAAATCATGTTTGATGCACTCTGGAAGCAATGTTTTTTACAGACCTGTTCAAACTAGATGATTAGGAACAACTGTGGACAATTTTCAGCATTGTTTGCAGCAGTTGAACTACAGAAATAACCACTTTTCCATAGACAAGGTCTAAAATCATGTTTGAAGCAATGTTTTTAACATAACTGTTCAAACTAGATGAACATTTTCAGCAAGTTGCAGCAATTGAACTACAGAAATAACCACTTTTCGATAGACAAGGCCTAAAATCATGTTTGATGCACTCTGGAAGCAATGTTTTTAACATAACTGTTCAAACTAGATGAACATTATCAGCAAGTTGCAGCAATTGAACTACAGAAATAATCACTTTTATATAAACAAGGTCTAAATCATGTTTGATTTGCACTAGAGAAGTACATTTTTTTACAAAACTGTTCAAACTAGATGATTAGGAACAACTGTGGACAATTTTAAGCATTGTTTGCAGCAATTGAACTACAGAAATAACCACTTTTCCATAGACAAGGTCTAAATCATGTTTGATTTGCACTAGAGAAGTACATTTTTTTACAGAACTGTTCAAACTAGATGATTGGAACACTATGGACAATTTTTAGCAAGTTGCAGCAATTGAACTACTTAAATAACCACTTTTCGATAGACAAGGTCTAAATCATGTTTGATTTGCACTAGAGAAGTACATTTTTTTACAAACCTGTTCAAACTAGATGATTGGAACACTATGGACAATTTTTAGCAAGTTGCAGCAATTGAACTACAGAAATAACCACTTTTCCATAGACAAGGTCTAAATCATGTTTGATTTGCACTAGAGAAGTACATTTTTTTACAAACCTGTTCAAACTAGATGATTGGAACACTATGGACAATTTTTAGCAAGTTGCAGCAATTGAACTACAGAAATAACCACTTTTCCATAGACAAGGTCTAAATCATGTTTGATTTGCACTAGAGAAGTACATTTTTTTACAAACCTGTTCAAACTAGATGATTGGAACACTATGGACAATTTTCAGCAAGTTGAAGCAATTGAACTACTTAAAAAACCACTTTTCGATAGACAAGGTCTAAAATCATGTTTGATGCACTCTGGAAGCAATGTTTTTAACATAACTGTTCAAACTAGATGAACATTTTCAGCAAGTTGCAGCAATTGAACGACAGAAATAACCACTTTTCCATAGACAAGGTCTAAAATCCTGTTTGATGCACTCTGGATACAATGTTTTTAACATAACTGTTCAAACTAGATGAACATTTTCAGCAAGTTGCAGCAATTGAACTACAGAAATAATCACTTTTATATAAACAAGGTCTAAATCATGTTTGATTTGCACTAGAGAAGTACATTTTTTTACAGAACTGTTCAAACTAGATGATTATGAACAACTGTGGACAATTTTCAGCATTGTTTGCAGCAATTGAACTACAGAAATAACCACTTTTCCATAGACAAGGTCTAAAATCATGTTTGATGCACGCTGGATACAATGTTTTTAACATAACTGTTCAAACTAGATGATTGGAACACTATGGACAATTTTTAGCAAGTTGCAGCAATTGAACTACTTAAATAACCACTTTTACATAAACAAGGTCTAAAATCATGTTTGATGCACTCTGGAAGCAATGCTTTTTGCAGAACTGTTCAAACTAGATGATTAGGAACAACTGTGGATAATTTTCAGCATTGTTTGCAGCAATTGAACTACAGAAATAACCACTTTTCGATAGACAAGGTCTAAAATCATGTTTGACGCACTCTGGATACAATGTTTTTTACAGAACTGTTCAAACTAGATGATTAGGAACAACTGTGGACAATTTTCAGCATTGTTTGCAGCAATTGAACTACATAAATAACCACTTTTCGATAGACAAGGTCTAAAATCATGTTTGATGCACTCTGGATACAATGTTTTTAACATAACTGTTCAAACTAGATGATTGGAACACTATGGACAATTTTCAGCAAGTTGCAGCAATTGAACTACAGAAATAACCACTTTTCGATAGACAAGGTCTAAAATCATGTTTGATGCACTCTGGAAGCAATGTTTTTTACAGAACTGTTCAAACTAGATGATTATGAACAACTGTGGACAATTTTCAGCATTGTTTGCAGCAATTGAACTACAGAAATAACCACTTTTCGATAGACAAGGTCTAAAATCATGTTTGATGCACTCTGGAAGCAATGTTTTTTACAGAACTGTTCAAACTAGATGATTAGGAACAACTGTGGACAATTTTCAGCATTGTTTGCAGCAATTGAACTACAGAAATAACCACTTTTCGATAGACAAGGTCTAAAATCATGTTTGATGCACTCTGGAAGCAATGTTTTTTACAGAACTGTTCAAACTAGATGATTGGAACACTATGGACAATTTTCAGCAAGTTGCAGCAATTGAACTACAGAAATAACCACCGTTCGATAGACAAGGTCTAAAATCATGTTTGATGCACTCTGGAAGCAATGTTTTTTACAGAACTGTTCAAACTAGATGAACATTTTCAGCAAGTTGCAGCAATTGAACTACAGAAATAACCACTTTTACATAAACAAGGTCTAAAATCATGTTTGATGCACTCTGGAAGCAATGTTTTTAACATAACTGTTCAAACTAGATGATTGGAACACTATGGACAATTTTCAGCAAGTTGTAGCAATTGAACTACAGAAATAACCACTTTTCGATAGACAAGGTCTAAAATCATGTTTGATGCACTCTGGAAGCAATGTTTTTTACAGAACTGTTCAAACTAGATGATTAGGAACAACTGTGGACAATTTTCAGCATTGTTTGCAGCAATTGAACTACAGAAATAACCACTTTTCGATAGACAAGGTCTAAAATCATGTTTGATGCACTCTGGAAGCAATGTTTTTACAGACCTGTTCAAACTAGATGATTAGGAACAACTGTGGACAATTTTCAGCATTGTTTGCAGCAGTTGAACTACAGAAATAACCACTTTTCCATAGACAAGGTCTAAAATCATGTTTGAAGCAATGTTTTTAACATAACTGTTCAAACTAGATGAACATTTTCAGCAAGTTGCAGCAATTGAACTACAGAAATAACCACTTTTCGATAGACAAGGCCTAAAATCATGTTTGATGCACTCTGGAAGCAATGTTTTTAACATAACTGTTGAAACTAGATGAACATTTTCAGCAAGTTGCAGCAATTGAACTACAGAAATAATCACTTTTATATAAACAAGGTCTAAATCATGTTTGATTTGCACTAGAGAAGTACATTTTTTTACAAAACTGTTCAAACTAGATGATTAGGAACAACTGTGGACAATTTTCAGCATTGTTTGCAGGAATTGAACTACAGAAATAACCACTTTTCCATAGACAAGGTCTAAATCATGTTTGATTTGCACTAGAGAAGTACATTTTTTTACAAACCTGTTCAAACTAGATGATTGGAACACTATGGACAATTTTTAGCAAGTTGCAGCAATTGAACTACAGAAATAACCACTTTTCCATAGACAAGGTCTAAATCATGTTTGATTTGCACTAGAGAAGTACATTTTTTTACAAACCTGTTCAAACTAGATGATTGGAACACTATGGACAATTTTTAGCAAGTTGCAGCAATTGAACTACAGAAATAACCACTTTTCCATAGACAAGGTCTAAATCATGTTTGATTTGCACTAGAGAAGTACATTTTTTTTACAAACCTGTTCAAACTAGATGATTGGAACACTATGGACAATTTTCAGCAAGTTGAAGCAATTGAACTACTTAAATAACCACTTTTCGATAGACAAGGTCTAAAATCATGTTTGATGCACTCTGGAAGCAATGTTTTTAACATAACTGTTCAAACTAGATGAACATTTTCAGCAAGTTGCAGCAATTGAACGACAGAAATAACCACTTTTCCATAGACAAGGTCTAAAATCCTGTTTGATGCACTCTGGATACAATGTTTTTAACATAACTGTTCAAACTAGATGAACATTTTCAGCAAGTTGCAGCAATTGAACTACAGAAATAATCACTTTTATATAAACAAGGTCTAAATCATGTTTGATTTGCACTAGAGAAGTACATTTTTTTACAGAACTGTTCAAACTAGATGATTATGAACAACTGTGGACAATTTTCAGCATTGTTTGCAGCAATTGAACTACAGAAATAACCACTTTTCCATAGACAAGGTCTAAAATCATGTTTGATGCACGCTGGATACAATGTTTTTAACATAACTGTTCAAACTAGATGATTGGAACACTATGGACAATTTTTAGCAAGTTGCAGCAATTGAACTACTTAAATAACCACTTTTACATAAACAAGGTCTAAAATCATGTTTGATGCACTCTGGAAGCAATGCTTTTTGCAGAACTGTTCAAACTAGATGATTAGGAACAACTGTGGACAATTTTCAGCATTGTTTGCAGCAATTGAACTACAGAAATAACCACTTTTCCATAGACAAGGTCTAAATCATGTTTGATTTGCACTAGAGAAGTACATTTTTTTACAAACCTGTTCAAACTAGATGATTGGAACACTATGGACAATTTTCAGCAAGTTGAAGCAATTGAACTACTTAAATAACCACTTTTCGATAGACAAGGTCTAAAATCATGTTTGATGCACTCTGGAAGCAATGTTTTTAACATAACTGTTCAAACTAGATGAACATTTTCAGCAAGTTGCAGCAATTGAACGACAGAAATAACCACTTTTCCATAGACAAGGTCTAAAATCCTGTTTGATGCACTCTGGATACAATGTTTTTAACATAACTGTTCAAACTAGATGAACATTTTCAGCAAGTTGCAGCAATTGAACTACAGAAATAATCACTTTTATATAAACAAGGTCTAAATCATGTTTGATTTGCACTAGAGAAGTACATTTTTTTACAGAACTGTTCAAACTAGATGATTATGAACAACTGTGGACAATTTTCAGCATTGTTTGCAGCAATTGAACTACAGAAATAACCACTTTTCGATAGACAAGGTCTAAAATCATGTTTGATGCACTCTGGAAGCAATGTTTTTAACATAACTGTTCAAACTAGATGAACATTTTCAGCAAGTTGCAGCAATTGAACGACAGAAATAACCACTTTTCGATAGACAAGGTCTAAAATCATGTTTGATGCACTCTGGATACAATGTTTTTAACATAACTGTTCAAACTAGATGAACATTTTCAGCAAGTTGCAGCAATTGAACGACAGAAATAACCACTTTTCGATAGACAAGGTCTAAAATCATGTTTGATGCACTCTGGATACAATGTTTTTAACATAACTGTTCAAACTAGATGAACATTTTCAGCAAGTTGCAGCAATTGAACTACAGAAATAACCACTTTTCGATAGACAAGGTCTAAAATCATGTTTGATGCACTTTGGAAGCAATGTTTTTAACAGAACTGTTCAAACTAGATGATTGGAAGACTATGGACAATTTTTAGTAAGTTGCAGCAATTGAACTACAGAAATAACCACTTTTACATAAACAAGGTCTAAAATCATGTTTGATGCACTTTGGAAGCAATGTTTTTAACAGAACTGTTCAAACTAGATGATTAGGAACAACTGTGGACAATTTTCAGCATTGTTTGCAGCAATTGAACTACATAAATAACCACTTTTCGATAGACAAGGTCTAAAATCATGTTTGATGCACTCTGGATACAATGTTTTTAACAACTGTTCAAACTAGATAATTGGAACACTATGGACAATTTTCAGCAAGTTGCAGCAATTGAACTACAGAAATAACCACTTTTCGATAGACAAGGTCTAAAATCATGTTTGATGCACTCTGGAAGCAATGTTTTTTACAGAACTGTTCAAACTAGATGATTGGAACACTATGGACAAATTTCAGCAAGTTGCAGCAATTGAACTACAGAAATAACCACTTTTCGATAGACAAGGTCTAAAATCATGTTTGATGCACTCTGGAAGCAATGTTTTTTACAGAAATGTTCAAACTAGATGAACATTTTCAGCAAGTTGCAGCAATTGAACTACAGAAATAACCACTTTTACATAAACAAGGTCTAAAATCATGTTTGATGCACTCTGGAAGCAATTTTTTTAACATAACTGTTCAAACTAGATGATTGGAACACTATGGACAATTTTCAGCAAGTTGCAGCAATTGAACTACAGAAATAACCACTTTTCGATAGACAAGGTCTAAAATCATGTTTGATGCACTCTGGAAGCAATGTTTTTTACAGAACTGTTCAAACTAGATGATTAGGAACAACTGTGGACAATTTTCAGCATTGTTTGCAGCAATTGAACTACAGAAATAACCACTTTTCGATAGACAAGGTCTAAAATCATGTTTGATGCACTCTGGATACAATGTTTTTAACATAACTGTTCAAACTAGATTAACATTTTCAGCAATTTGCAGCAATTGAACTACTTAAATAACCACTTTTCGATAGACAAGGTCTAAAATCATGTTTGATGCACTCTGGATATAATGTTTTTAACATAACTGTTCAAACTAGATGAACATTTTCAGCAAGTTGCTGCAATTGAACTACAGAAATAACCACTTTTCGATAGACAAGGTCTAAAATCATGTTTGATGCACTCTGGATACAATGTTTTTAACATAACTGTTCAAACTAGATGAACATTTTCAGCAAGTTGCAGCAATTGAACTACAGAAATAACCACTTTTATATAAACAAGGTCTAAATCATGTTTGATTTGCACTAGAGAAGTACATTTTTTTACAGAACTGTTCAAACTAGATGATTAGGAACAACTGTGGACAATTTTCAGCATTGTTTGCAGCAATTGAACTACAGAAATAACCACTTTTCGATAGACAAGGTCTAAAATCATGTTTGATGCACTCTGGATACAATGTTTTTAACATAACTGTTCAAACTAGATGAAAATTTTCAGCAAGTTGCAGCAATTGAACTACAGAAATAACCACTTTTCGATAGACAAGGTCTAAAATCATGTTTGATGCACTCTGGAAGCAATGTTTTTTACAGAACTGTTCAAACTAGATGATTAGGAACAACTGTGGACAATTTTCAGCATTGTTTGCAGCAATTGAACTACAGAAATAACCACTTTTCGATAGACAAGGTCTAAAATCATGTTTGATTTGCACTAGAGAAGTACATTTTTTTACAGAACTGTTGAAACTTGATTGGCTGGAGCAATATGGACAATTTTCAGCAAGTTGCAGCAATTAAACTAGAGAAATAACCACTTTTCGATAGACACGGTCTAAAATCCTGTTTGATGCACTCTGGATACAATGTTTTTAACATAACTCTTCAAACTAGATGAACATTTTCAGCAAGTTGCAGCAATTGAACTACAGAAATAACCACTTTTCGATAGACAAGGTCTAAAATCATGTTTGATGCACTCTGGAAGCAATGTTTTTTGCAGAACTGTTCAAACTAGATGATTAGGAACAACTGTGGACAATTTTCAGCATTGTTTGCAGCAATTGAACTACAGAAATAACCACTTTTCGATAGACAAGGTCTAAAATCATGTTTGATGCACTCTGGATACAATGTTTTTAACATAACTGTTCAAACTAGATGAACATTTTCAGCAAGTTGCAGCAATTGAACTACAGAAATAACCACTTTTACATAAACAAGGTCTAAAATCATGTTTGATGCACTCTGGATACAATGTTTTTAACATAACTGTTCAAACTAGATGAACATTTTCAACAAGTTGCAGCAATTGAACTACAGAAATAACCACTTTTACATAAACAAGGTCTAAAATCATGTTTGAAGCACTTTGGATACAATGTTTTTAACATAACTGTTCAAACTAGATGAATATTTTCAGCAAGTTGCAGCAATTGAACTACAGAAATAACCACTTTTATATAAACAAGGTCTAAATCATGTTTGATTTGCACTAGAGAAGTACATTTTTTTACAGAACTGTTCAAACTAGATGATTAGGAAGAACTGTGGACAATTTTCATCATTGTTTGCAGCAATTGAACTACAGAAATAACCACTTTTCGATAGACAAGGTCTAAAATCATGTTTGATGCACTCTGGAAGCAATGTTTTTTACAGAACTGTTCAAACTAGATGATTAGGAACAACTGTGGACAATTTTCAGCATTGTTTGCAGCAATTGAACTACAGAAATAACCACTTTTCGATAGACAAGGTCTAAAATCATGTTTGATGCACTCTGGAAGCAATGTTTTTTACAGAACTGTTCAAACTAGATGAACATTTTCAGCAAGTTGCAGCAATTGAACTACAGAAATAACCACTTTTACATAAACAAGGTCTAAAATCATGTTTGATGCACTCTGGATACAATGTTTTTAACATAACTGTTCAAACTAGATGAACATTTTCAGCAAGTTGCAGCAATTGAACTACAGAAATAACCACTTTTCGATAAACAAGGTCTAAAATCATGTTTGATGCACTCTGGAAACAATGTTTTTAACATAACTGTTCAAACTAGATGAACATTTTCAGCAAGTTGCAGCAATTGAACTACAGAAATAACCACTTTTACATAAACTAGGTCTAAATCATGTTTGATTTGCACTAGAGAAGTACATTTTTTTACAGAACTGTTGAAACTTGATTGGCTGGAGCAATATGGACAATTTTCAGCAAGTTGCAGCAATTAAACTAGAGAAATAACCACTTTTCGATAGACACGGTCTAAAATCCTGTTTGATGCACTCTGGATACAATGTTTTTAACATAACTCTTCAAACTAGATGAACATTTTCAGCAAGTTGCAGCAATTGAACTACAGAAATAACCACTTTTCGATAGACAAGGTCTAAAATCATGTTTGATGCACTCTGGAAGCAATGTTTTTTGCAGAACTGTTCAAACTAGATGATTAGGAACAACTGTGGACAATTTTCAGCATTGTTTGCAGCAATTGAACTACAGAAATAACCACTTTTCGATAGACAAGGTCTAAAATCATGTTTGATGCACTCTGGATACAATGTTTTTAACATAACTGTTCAAACTAGATGAACATTTTCAGCAAGTTGCAGCAATTGAACTACAGAAATAACCACTTTTACATAAACAAGGTCTAAAATCATGTTTGATGCACTCTGGATACAATGTTTTTAACATAACTGTTCAAACTAGATGAACATTTTCAGCAAGTTGCAGCAATTGAACTACAGAAATAACCACTTTTACATAAACAAGGTCTAAAATCATGTTTGATGCACTCTGGATACAATGTTTTTAACATAACTGTTCAAACTAGATGAACATTTTCAGCAAGTTGCAGCAATTGAACTACAGAAATAACCACTTTTATATAAACAAGGTCTAAATCATGTTTGATTTGCACTAGAGAAGTACATTTTTTTACAGAACTGTTCAAACTAGATGATTAGGAAGAACTGTGGACAATTTTCAGCATTGTTTGCAGCAATTGAACTACAGAAATAACCACTTTTCGATAGACAAGGTCTAAAATCATGTTTGATGCACTCTGGAAGCAATGTTTTTTACAGAACTGTTCAAACTAGATGATTAGGAACAACTGTGGACAATTTTCAGCATTGTTTGCAGCAATTGAACTACAGAAATAACCACTTTTCGATAGACAAGGTCTAAAATCATGTTTGATGCACTCTGGATACAATGTTTTTAACATAACTGTTCAAACTAGATGAACATTTTCAGCAAGTTGCAGCAATTGAACTACAGAAATAACCACTTTTACATAAACAAGGTCTAAAATCATGTTTGATGCACTCTGGAAGCAATGTTTTTTACAGAACTGTTCAAACTAGATGATTAGGAACAACTGTGGACAATTTTCAGCATTGTTTGCAGCAATTGAACAACAGAAATAACCACTTTTACATAAACTAGGTCTAAATCATGTTTGATTTGCACTAGAGAAATACATTTTTTTACAGAACTGTTGAAACTTGATTGGCTGGAACAATATGGACAATTTTCAGCAAGTTGCAGCAATTGAACTACAGAAATAACCACTTTTCGATAGACAAGGTCTAAAATCATGTTTGATGCACTCTGGAAGCAATGTTTTTTGCAGAACTGTTCAAACTAGATGATTAGGAACAACTGTGGCCAATTTTCAGCATTGTTTGCAGCAATTGAACTACAGAAATAACCACTTTTATATAGACAAGGTCTAAAATCATGTTTGATGCACTCTGGTAGCAATGTTTTTTACAGAACTGTTCAAACTAGATGATTAGGAACAACTGTGGACAAGTTTCAGCATTGTTTGCAGCAATTGAACTACAGAAATAACCACTTTTATATAGACAAGGTCTAAAATCATGTTTGATGCACTCTGGAAGCAATGTTTTTTACAGAACTGTTCAAACTAGATGAACATTTTCAGCAAGTTGCAGCAATTGAACTACAGAAATAACCACTTTTACATAAACAAGGTCTAAAATCATGTTTGATGCACTCTGGATACAATGTTTTTAACATAACTGTTCAAACTAGATGAACATTTTCAGCAAGTTGCAGCAATTGAACTACAGAAATAACCACTTTTCGATAAACAAGGTCTAAAATCATGTTTGATGCACTCTGGATACAATGTTTTTAACATAACTGTTCAAACTAGATGAACATTTTCAGCAAGTTGCAGCAATTGAACTACAGAAATAACCACTTACATAAACTAGGTCTAAATCATGTTTGATTTGCACTAGAGAAGTACATTTTTTTACAGAACTGTTGAAACTTGATTGGCTGGAGCAATATGGACAATTTTCAGCAAGTTGCAGCAATTAAACTAGAGAAATAACCACTTTTCGATAGACACGGTCTAAAATCCTGTTTGATGCACTCTGGATACAATGTTTTTAACATAACTGTTCAAACTAGATGATTAGGAACAACTGTGGACAATTTTCAGCATTGTTTGCAGCAATTGAACTACAGAAATAACCACTTTTCGATAGACAAGGTCTAAAATCATGTTTGATGCACTCTGGATACAATGCTTTTAACATAACTGTTCAAACTAGATGATTGGAACACTATGGACAATTTTCAGCAAGTTGCAGCCATTGAACTACTTAAATAACCACTTTTACATAAACAAGGTCTAAAATCATGTTTGATGCACTCTGGATACAATGTTTTTAACATAACTGTTCAAACTAGATGAACATTTTCAGCAAGTTGCAGCAATTGAACTACAGAAATAACCACTTTTACATAAACAAGGTCTAAAATCATGTTTGATGCACTCTGGATACAATGTTTTTAACATAACTGTTCAAACTAGATGAACATTTTCAGCAAGTTGCAGCAATTGAACTACAGAAATAACCACTTTTATATAAACAAGGTCTAAATCATGTTTGATTTGCACTAGAGAAGTACATTTTTTTACAGAACTGTTCAAACTAGATGATTAGGAAGAACTGTGGACAATTTTCAGCATTGTTTGCAGCAATTGAACTACAGAAATAACCACTTTTCGATAGACAAGGTCTAAAATCATGTTTGATGCACTCTGGAAGCAATGTTTTTTACAGAACCTTTCAAACTAGATGATTAGGAACAACTGTGGACAATTTTCAGCATTGTTTGCAGCAATTGAACTACAGAAATAACCACTTTTCGATAGACAAGGTCTAAAATCATGTTTGATGCACTCTGGATACAATGTTTTTAACATAACTGTTCAAACTAGATGAACATTTTCAGCAAGTTGCAGCAATTGAACTACAGAAATAACCACTTTTACATAAACAAGGTCTAAAATCATGTTTGATGCACTCTGGAAGCAATGTTTTTTACAGAACTGTTCAAACTAGATGATTAGGAACAACTGTGGACAATTTTCAGCATTGTTTGCAGCAATTGAACAACAGAAATAACCACTTTTACATAAACAAGGTCTAAATCATGTTTGATTTGCACTAGAGAAGTACATTTTTTTACAGAACTGTTCAAACTAGATGATTAGGAACAACTGTGGACAATTTTCAGCATTGTTTGCAGCAATTGATCTACAGAAATAACCACTTTTCGATAGACAAGGTCTAAAATCATGTTTGATGCACTCTGGATACAATGCTTTTAACATAACTGTTCAAACTAGATGATTGGAACACTATGGACAATTTTCAGCAAGTTGCAGCCATTGAACTACTTAAATAACCACTTTTACATAAACAAGGTCTAAAATCATGTTTGATGCACTCTGGATACAATGTTTTTAACATAACTGTTCAAACTAGATGAACATTTTCAGCAAGTTGCAGCAATTGAACTACAGAAATAACCACTTTTACATAAACAAGGTCTAAAATCATGTTTGATGCACTCTGGATACAATGTTTTTAACATAACTGTTCAAACTAGATGAACATTTTCAGCAAGTTGCAGCAATTGAACTACAGAAATAACCACTTTTACATAAACAAGGTCTAAAATCATGTTTGATGCACTCTGGATACAATGTTTTTAACATAACTGTTCAAACTAGATGAACATTTTCAGCAAGTTGCAGCAATTGAACTACAGAAATAACCACTTTTATATAAACAAGGTCTAAATCATGTTTGATTTGCACTAGAGAAGTACATTTTTTTACAGAACTGTTCAAACTAGATGATTAGGAAGAACTGTGGACAATTTTCAGCATTGTTTGCAGCAATTGAACTACAGAAATAACCACTTTTCGATAGACAAGGTCTAAAATCATGTTTGATGCACTCTGGAAGCAATGTTTTTTACAGAACTGTTCAAACTAGATGATTAGGAACAACTGTGGACAATTTTCAGCATTGTTTGCAGCAATTGAACTACAGAAATAACCACTTTTCGATAGACAAGGTCTAAAATCATGTTTGATGCACTCTGGATACAATGTTTTTAACTTCTTGAGAATACTTGACACGCAGACGTCCCAAGTATGCCCCTGGAAATGCAAATGCGCTACGCTAAATGCTAAATGTACTCGTTACAACTCAATCTTTGATCAAAATTCACAAGCAGGGTATTGAATTAAAGCTACACTCGTTGTGAACCTAGCCAGCAAGTCAGATTTTTAAAATGCTTTTCGGCGAAAGCATCAGAAGCTATTATCTGATAGCATGCACCCCCCAAAATGCCAGCACGACACGTAAACAACAGATTTTGCGGTAGCCGGCGCTACCCAACACGCAGAAATAAAATATAAAACATTCATTACCTTAGACGAGCTTCTTTCTTGGCACTCCTATATGCCCCATAAACATCACTATTGGGTCTTTTTTTCGTTTAAATCGGTCCATATATACCCAAAATAGCTTTGTATGGAAGTTGTGTAATTCAGAAAAAATCATCGTTTTTAAACGCTGCGTAATTTTTTAAAATTAAAAAAGTCGACGATAAACTTTCACAAAACACTTCGAAATCCTTTTGTAATCCAACTTTAGGTATTAGTAAACGTTTATAATCTATCAAAATGATTACAGGGCGATGTCTCTTCAATAGGTCTTCACTTGCAAAAACAATGCCATCTGATATCTCCCACAACTGCATCCGGGTGAAGACTGGGAAAATGGAGTTCAGATGGATGGATTTTCCAACAATTAATTCAATTGAAAATTAGGACAATGGCGCCATCGTGCGGAATTTGTATGAATTGCAGGCAGATTCCCATTAAATTCTGTTCTCTTTTAACAACTGGTGGAAGTGACTTATGGAAATTATTTTTTGCTTTCAGAGAGCAGTTTTTCTTGCGTTTTTCAATGAAACACACGATCTGTTATAGTCACAGCCGTGATTTAACCAGTTTTATAAACTTCAGAGTGTTTTCTATCCACACATACTAATCATATGCATATACTATATTCCTGGCATGAGTAGCAGGACGCTGAAAAGTTGCGCGATTTTTAACAGAATTTTCGAAAAAGGAAGGGGTAGAAGTAAGAGGTTTTAACATAACTGTTCAAACTAGATGAACATTTTCAGCAAGTTGCAGCAATTGAACTACAGAAATAACCACTTTTCGATAGACAAGGTCTAAAATCATGTTTGATGCACTCTGGAAGCAATGTTTTTTACAGAACTGTTCAAACTAGATGATTAGGAACAACTGTGGACAATTTTCAGCATTGTTTGCAGCAATTGAACAACAGAAATAACCACTTTTACATAAACTAGGTCTAAATCATGTTTGATTTGCACTAGAGAAATAATTTTTTTTACAGAACTGTTGAAACTTGATTGGCTGGAACAATATGGACAATTTTCAGCAAGTTGCAGCAATTGAACTACAGAAATAACCACTTTTCGATAGACAAGGTCTAAAATCATGTTTGATGCACTCTGGAAGCAATGTTTTTTGCAGAACTGTTCAAACTAGATGATTAGGAACAACTGTGGACAATTTTCAGCATTGTTTGCAGCAATTGAACTACAGAAATAACCACTTTTCAATAGACAAGGTCTAAAATCATGTTTGATGCACTCTGGAAGCAATGTTTTTTACAGAACTGTTCAAACTAGATGAACATTTTCAGCAAGTTGCAGCAATTGAACTACAGAAATAACCACTTTTACATAAACAAGGTCTAAAATCATGTTTGATGCACTCTGGATACAATGTTTTTAACATAACTGTTCAAACTAGATGAACATTTTCAGCAAGTTGCAGCAATTGAACTACAGAAATAACCACTTTTCGATAAACAAGGTCTAAAATCATGTTTGATGCACTCTGGATACAATGTTTTTAACATAACTGTTCAAACTAGATGAACATTTTCAGCAAGTTGCAGCAATTGAACTACAGAAATAACCACTTTTACATAAACTAGGTCTAAATCATGTTTGATTTGCACTAGAGAAGTACATTTTTTTACAGAACTGTTGAAACTTGATTGGCTGGAGCAATATGGACAATTTTCAGCAAGTTGCAGCAATTAAACTAGAGAAATAACCACTTTTCGATAGACACGGTCTAAAATCCTGTTTGATGCACTCTGGATACAATGTTTTTAACATAACTCTTCAAACTAGATGAACATTTTCAGCAAGTTGCAGCAATTAAACTAGAGAAATAACCACTTTTCGATAGACACGGTCTAAAATCCTGTTTGATGCACTCTGGATACAATGTTTTTAACATAACTCTTCAAACTAGATGAACATTTTCAGCAAGTTGCAGCAATTGAACTACAGAAATAACCACTTTTCGATAGACAAGGTCTAAAATCATGTTTGATGCACTCTGGAAGCAATGTTTTTTGCAGAACTGTTCAAACTAGATGATTAGGAACAACTGTGGACAATTTTCAGCATTGTTTGCAGCAATTGAACTACAGAAATAACCACTTTTCCATAGACAAGGTCTAAAATCATGTTTGATTTACACTAGAGAAGTACATTTTTTTACAGAACTGTTCAAACTAGATGATTAGGAACAACTGTGGACAATTTTCAGCATTGTTTGCAGCAATTGAACTACAGAAATAACCACTTTTCGATAGACAAGGTCTAAAATCATGTTTGATGCACTCTGGATACAATGTTTTTAACATAACTGTTCAAACTAGATGAACATTTTCAGCAAGTTGCAGCAATTGAACTACAGAAATAACCACTTTTACATAAACAAGGTCTAAAATTATGTTTGATGCACTCTGGATACAATGTTTTTAACATAACTGTTCAAACTAGATGAACATTTTCAGCAAGTTGTAGCAATTGAACTACAGAAATAACCACTTTTATATAAACAAGGTCTAAATCATGTTTGATTTGCACTAGAGAAGTACATTTTTTTACAGAACTGTTCAAACTAGATGATTAGGAACAACTGTGGACAATTTTCAGCATTGTTTGCAGCAATTGAACTACAGAAATAACCACTTTTCGATAGACAAGGTCTAAAATCATGTTTGATGCACTCTGGATACAATGCTTTTAACATAACTGTTCAAACTAGATGATTGGAACACTATGGACAATTTTCAGCAAGTTGCAGCCATTGAACTACTTAAATAACCACTTTTACATAAACAAGGTCTAAAATCATGTTTGATGCACTCTGGATACAATGTTTTTAACATAACTGTTCAAACTAGATGAACATTTTCAGCAAGTTGCAGCAATTGAACTACAGAAATAACCACTTTTACATAAACAAGGTCTAAAATCATGTTTGATGCACTCTGGATACAATGTTTTTAACATAACTGTTCAAACTAGATGAACATTTTCAGCAAGTTGCAGCAATTGAACTACAGAAATAACCACTTTTATATAAACAAGGTCTAAATCATGTTTGATTTGCACTAGAGAAGTACATTTTTTTTAAAGAACTGTTCAAACTAGATGATTAGGAACAACTGTGGACAATTTTCAGCATTGTTTGCAGCAATTGAACTACAGAAATAACCACTTTTCGATAGACAAGGTCTAAAATCATGTTTGATGCACTCTGGAAGCAATGTTTTTTACAGAACTGTTCAAACTAGATGATTAGGAACAACTGTGGACAATTTTCAGCATTGTTTGCAGCAATTGAACTACAGAAATAACCACTTTTCGATAGACAAGGTCTAAAATCATGTTTGATGCACTCTGGAAGCAATGTTTTTTACAGAACTGTTCAAACTAGATGATTAGGAACAACTGTGGACAATTTTCAGCATTGTTTGCAGCAATTGAACTACAGAAATAACCACTTTTCGATAGACAAGGTCTAAAATCATGTTTGATGCACTCTGGAAGCAATGTTTTTTACAGAACTGTTCAAACTAGATGATTGGAACACTATGGACAATTTTCAGCAAGTTGCAGCAATTGAACTACAGAAATAACCACTTTTCGATAGACAAGGTCTAAAATCATGTTTGATGCACTCTGGAAGCAATGTTTTTTACAGAACTGTTCAAACTAGATGATTAGGAACAACTGTGGACAATTTTCAGCATTGTTTGCAGCAATTGAACAACAGAAATAACCAATTTTACATAAACTAGGTCTAAATCATGTTTGATTTGCACTAGAGAAGTACATTTTTTTACAGAACTGTTGAAACTTGATTGGCTGGAACAATATGGACAATTTTCAGCAAGTTGCAGCAATTGAACTACAGAAATAACCACTTTTCGATAGACAAGGTCTAAAATCATGTTTGATGCACTCTGGAAGCAATGTTTTTTGCAGAACTGTTCAAACTAGATGATTAGGAACAACTGTGGACAATTTTCAGCATTGTTTGCAGCAATTGAACTACAGAAATAACCACTTTTCAATAGACAAGGTCTAAAATCATGTTTGATGCACTCTGGAAGCAATGTTTTTTACAGAACTGTTCAAACTAGATGAACATTTTCAGCAAGTTGCAGCAATTGAACTACAGAAATAACCACTTTTACATAAACAAGGTCTAAAATCATGTTTGATGCACTCTGGATACAATGTTTTTAACATAACTGTTCAAACTAGATGAACATTTTCAGCAAGTTGCAGCAATTGAACTACAGAAATAACCACTTTTCGATAAACAAGGTCTAAAATCATGTTTGATGCACTCTGGATACAATGTTTTTAACATAACTGTTCAAACTAGATGAACATTTTCAGCAAGTTGCAGCAATTGAACTACAGAAATAACCACTTTTACATAAACTAGGTCTAAATCATGTTTGATTTGCACTAGAGAAGTACATTTTTTTACAGAACTGTTGAAACTTGATTGGCTGGAACAATATGGACAATTTTCAGCAAGTTGCAGCAATTAAACTAGAGAAATAACCACTTTTCGATAGACACGGTCTAAAATCCTGTTTGATGCACTCTGGATACAATGTTTTTAACATAACTGTTCAAACTAGATGATTAGGAACAACTGTGGACAATTTTCAGCATTGTTTGCAGCAATTGAACTACAGAAATAACCACTTTTCGATAGACAAGGTCTAAAATCATGTTTGATGCACTCTGGAAGCAATGTTTTTTACAGAACTGTTCAAACTAGATGATTAGGAACAACTGTGGACAATTTTCAGCATTGTTTGCAGCAATTGAACTACAGAAATAACCACTTTTCGATAGACAAGGTCTAAAATCATGTTTGATGCACTCTGGATACAATGTTTTTAACATAACTGTTCAAACTAGATTAACATTTTCAGCAAGTTGCAGCAATTGAACTACTTAAATAACCACTTTTCGATAGACAAGGTCTAAAATCATGTTTGATGCACTCTGGATACAATGTTTTTAACATAACTGTTCAAACTAGATGAACATTTTCAACAAGTTGCAGCAATTGAACTACAGAAATAACCACTTTTACATAAACAAGGTCTAAAATCATGTTTGATGCACTCTGGAAGCAATGTTTTTTACAGAACTGTTCAAACTAGATGATTAGGAACAACTGTGGACAATTTTCAGCATTGTTTGCAGCAATTGAACTACAGAAATAACCACTTTTCGATAGACAAGGTCTAAAATCATGTTTGATGCACTCTGGATACAATGTTTTTAACATAACTGTTCAAACTAGATTAACATTTTCAGCAAGTTGCAGCATTTGAACTACTTAAATAACCACTTTTCGATAGACAAGGTCTAAAATCATGTTTGATGCACTCTGGATACAATGTTTTTAACATAACTGTTCAAACTAGATGAACATTTTCAGCAAGTTGCAGCAATTGAACTACAGAAATAACCAGTTTTCGATAGACAAGGTCTAAAATCATGTTTGATGCACTCTGGATACAATGTTTTTAACATAACTGTTCAAACTAGATGAACATTTTCAGCAAGTTGCAGCAATTGAACCACAGAAATAACCACTTTTATATAAACAAGGTCTAAATCATGTTTGATTTGCACTAGAGAAGTACATTTTTTTACAGAACTGTTCAAACTAGATGATTAGGAACAACTGTGGACAATTTTCAGCATTGTTTGCAGCAATTGAACTACAGAAATAACCACTTTTCGATAGACAAGGTCTAAAATCATGTTTGATGCACTCTGGATACAATGTTTTTTACAGAACTGTTCAAACTAGATGATTAGGAACAACTGTGGACAATTTTCAGCATTGTTTGCAGCAATTGAACTACAGAAATAACCACTTTTCGATAGACAAGGTCTAAAATCATGTTTGATGCACTCTGGAAGCAATGTTTTTTACAGAACTGTTCAAACTAGATGATTAGGAACAACTGTGGACAATTTTCAGCATTGTTTGCAGCAATTGAACTACAGAAATAACCACTTTTCGATAAACAAGGTCTAAAATCATGTTGGATGCACTCTGGAAGCAATGTTTTTTACAGAACTGTTCAAACTAGATGATTAGGAACAACTGTGGACAATTTTCAGCATTGTTTGCAGCAATTGAACTACAGAAATAACCACTTTTACATAAACAAGGTCTAAAATCATGTTTGATGCACTCTGGATACAATGTTTTTAACATAACTGTTCAAACTAGATGAACATTTTCAGCAAGTTGTAGCAATTGAACTACAGAAATAACCACTTTTCGATAGACAAGGTCTAAAATCATGTTTGATGCACTCTGGAAGCAATGTTTTTTACAGAACTGTTCAAACTAGATGATTAGGAACAACTCTGGATAATTTTCAGCATTGTTTGCAGCAATTGAACTACAGAAATAACCACTTTTCGATAGACAAGGTCTAAAATCATGTTTGATGCACTCTGGAAGCAATGTTTTTTACAGAACTGTTCAAACTAGATGATTAGGAACAACTGTGGACAATTTTCAGCATTGTTTGCAGCAATTGAACTACAGAAATAACCACTTTTCGATAGACAAGGTCTAAAATCATGTTTGATGCACTCTGGATACAATGTTTTTAACATAACTGTTCAAACTAGATTAACATTTTCAGCAAGTTGCAGCAATTGAACTACTTAAATAACCACTTTTCGATAGACAAGGTCTAAAATCATGTTTGATGCACTCTGGATACAATGTTTTTAACATAACTGTTCAAACTAGATTAACATTTTCAGCAAGTTGCAGCAATTGAACTACTTAAATAACCACTTTTCGATAGACAAGGTCTAAAATCATGTTTGATGCACTCTGGATACAATGTTTTTAACATAACTGTTCAAACTAGATGAACATTTTCAGCAAGTTGCAGCAATTGAACTACAGAAATAACCACTTTTCGATAGACAAGGTCTAAAATCATGTTTGATGCACTCTGGATACAATGTTTTTAACATAACTGTTCAAACTAGATGAACATTTTCAGCAAGTTGCAGCAATTGAACCACAGAAATAACCACTTTTATATAAACAAGGTCTAAATCATGTTTGATTTGCACTAGAGAAGTACATTTTTTTACAGAACTGTTCAAACTAGATGATTAGAAACAACTGTGGACAATTTTCAGCATTGTTTGCAGCAATTGAACTACAGAAATAACCACTTTTCGATAGACAAGGTCTAAAATCATGTTTGATGCACTCTGAATACAATGTTTTTAACATAACTGTTCAAACTAGATGAACATTTTCAGCAAGTTGCAGCAATTGAACTACAGAAATAACCACTTTTCGATAGACAAGGTCTAAAATCATGTTTGATGCACTCTGGAAGCAATGTTTTTTACAGAACTGTTCAAACTAGATGATTAGGAACAACTGTGGACAATTTTCAGCATTGTTTGCAGCAATTGAACTACAGAAATAACCACTTTTCGATAGACAAGGTCTAAAATCATGTTTGATGCACTCTGGAAGCAATGTTTTTTACAGAACTGTTCAAACTAGATGATTAGGAACAACTGTGGACAATTTTCAGCATTGTTTGCAGCAATTGAACTACAGAAATAACCACTTTTCGATAAACAAGGTCTAAAATCATGTTTGATGCACTCTGGAAGCAATGTTTTTTACAGAACTGTTCAAACTAGATGATTAGGAACAACTGTGGACAATTTTCAGCATTGTTTGCAGCAATTGAACTACAGAAATAACCACTTTTACATAAACAAGGTCTAAAATCATGTTTGATGCACTCTGGATACAATGTTTTTAACATAACTGTTCAAACTAGATGAACATTTTCAGCATGTTGTAGCAATTGAACTACAGAAATAACCACTTTTCGATAGACAAGGTCTAAAATCATGTTTGATGCACTCTGGAAGCAATGTTTTTTACAGAACTGTTCAAACTAGGTGATTAGGAACAACTGTGGATAATTTTCAGCATTGTTTGCAGCAATTGAACTACAGAAATAACCACTTTTCGATAGACAAGGTCTAAAATCATGTTTGATGCACTCTGGAAGCAATGTTTTTTACAGAACTGTTCAAACTAGATGATTAGGAACAACTGTGGACAATTTTCAGCATTGTTTGCAGCAATTGAACTACAGAAATAACCACTTTTCGATAGACAAGGTCTAAAATCATGTTTGATGCACTCTGGAAGCAATGTTTTTTACAGAACTGTTCAAACTAGATGATTAGGAACAACTGTGGACAATTTTCAGCATTGTTTGCAGCAATTGAACTACAGAAATAACCACTTTTCGATAAACAAGGTCTAAAATCATGTTTGATGCACTCTGGAAGCAATGTTTTTTACAGAACTGTTCAAACTAGATGATTAGGAACAACTGTGGACAATTTTCAGCATTGTTTGCAGCAATTGAACTACAGAAATAACCACTTTTTGATAAACAAGGTCTAAAATCATGTTTGATGCACTCTGGAAGCAATGTTTTTTACAGAACTGTTCAAACTAGATGATTAGGAACAACTGTGGACAATTTTCAGCATTGTTTGCAGCAATTGAACAACAGAAATAACCACTTTTACATAAACTAGGTCTAAATCATGTTTGATTTGCACTAGAGAAGTACATTTTTTTACAGAACTGTTGAAACTTGATTGGCTGGAACAATATGGACAATTTTCAGCAAGTTGCAGCAATTGAAGTACAGAAATAACCACTTTTCGATAGACAAGGTCTAAAATCATGTTTGATGCACTCTGGAAGAAATTTTTTTTGCAGAACTGTTCAAACTAGATGATTAGGAACAACTGTGGACAATTTTCAGCATTGTTTGCAGCAATTGAACTACAGAAATAACCACTTTACGATAGACAAGGTCTAAAATCATGTTTGATGCACTCTGGTAGCAATGTTTTTTACAGAACTGTTCAAACTAGATGATTAGGAACAACTGTGGACAATTTTCAGCATTGTTTGCAGCAATTGAACTACAGAAATAACCACTTTTCAATAGACAAGGTCTAAAATCATGTTTGATGCACTCTGGAAGCAATGTTTTTTACAGAACTGTTCAAACTAGATGAACATTTTCAGCAAGTTGCAGCAATTGAACTACAGAAATAACCACTTTTACATAAACAAGGTCTAAAATCATGTTTGATGCACTCTGGATACAATGTTTTTAACATAACTGTTCAAACTAGATGAACATTTTCAGCAAGTTGCAGCAATTGAACTACAGAAATAACCACTTTTCGATAGACAAGGTCTAAAATCATGTTTGATGCACTCTGGATACAATGTTTTTAACATAACTGTTCAAACTAGATGAACATTTTCAGCAAGTTGCAGCAATTGAACCACAGAAATAACCACTTTTATATAAACAAGGTCTAAATCATGTTTGATTTGCACTAGAGAAGTACATTTTTTTACAGAACTGTTCAAACTAGATGATTAGAAACAACTGTGGACAATTTTCAGCATTGTTTGCAGCAATTGAACTACAGAAATAACCACTTTTCGATAGACAAGGTCTAAAATCATGTTTGATGCACTCTGGAAGCAATGTTTTTTACAGAACTGTTCAAACTAGATGATTAGGAACAACTGTGGACAATTTTCAGCATTGTTTGCAGCAATTGAACTACAGAAATAACCACTTTTCGATAGACAAGGTCTAAAATCATGTTTGATGCACTCTGGAAGCAATGTTTTTTACAGAACTGTTCAAACTAGATGATTAGGAACAACTGTGGACAATTTTCAGCATTGTTTGCAGCAATTGAACTACAGAAATAACCACTTTTCGATAGACAAGGTCTAAAATCATGTTTGATGCACTCTGGAAGCAATGTTTTTTACAGAACTGTTCAAACTAGATGATTAGGAACAACTGTGGACAATTTTCAGCATTGTTTGCAGCAATTGAACTACAGAAATAACCACTTTTCGATAAACAAGGTCTAAAATCATGTTTGATGCACTCTGGAAGCAATGTTTTTTACAGAACTGTTCAAACTAGATGATTAGGAACAACTGTGGACAATTTTCAGCATTGTTTGCAGCAATTGAACTACAGAAATAACCACTTTTACATAAACAAGGTCTAAAATCATGTTTGATGCACTCTGGATACAATGTTTTTAACATAACTGTTCAAACTAGATGAACATTTTCAGCATGTTGTAGCAATTGAACTACAGAAATAACCACTTTTCGATAGACAAGGTCTAAAATCATGTTTGATGCACTCTGGAAGCAATGTTTTTTACAGAACTGTTCAAACTAGATGATTAGGAACAACTGTGGATAATTTTCAGCATTGTTTGCAGCAATTGAACTACAGAAATAACCACTTTTCGATAGACAAGGTCTAAAATCATGTTTGATGCACTCTGGAAGCAATGTTTTTTACAGAACTGTTCAAACTAGATGATTAGGAACAACTGTGGACAATTTTCAGCATTGTTTGCAGCAATTGAACTACAGAAATAACCACTTTTCGATAGACAAGGTCTAAAATCATGTTTGATGCACTCTGGAAGCAATGTTTTTTACAGAACTGTTCAAACTAGATGATTAGGAACAACTGTGGACAATTTTCAGCATTGTTTGCAGCAATTGAACTACAGAAATAACCACTTTTTGATAAACAAGGTCTAAAATCATGTTTGATGCACTCTGGAAGCAATGTTTTTTACAGAACTGTTCAAACTAGATGATTAGGAACAACTGTGGACAATTTTCAGCATTGTTTGCAGCAATTGAACAACAGAAATAACCACTTTTACATAAACTAGGTCTAAATCATGTTTGATTTGCACTAGAGAAGTAAATTTTTTTACAGAACTGTTGAAACTTGATTGGCTGGAACAATATGGACAATTTTCAGCAAGTTGCAGCAATTGAAGTACAGAAATAACCACTTTTCGATAGACAAGGTCTAAAATCATGTTTGATGCACTCTGGAAGAAATTTTTTTTGCAGAACTGTTCAAACTAGATGATTAGGAACAACTGTGGACAATTTTCAGCATTGTTTGCAGCAATTGAACTACAGAAATAACCACTTTACGATAGACAAGGTCTAAAATCATGTTTGATGCACTCTGGTAGCAATGTTTTTTACAGAACTGTTCAAACTAGATGATTAGGAACAACTGTGGACAATTTTCAGCATTGTTTGCAGCAATTGAACTACAGAAATAACCACTTTTCAATAGACAAGGTCTAAAATCATGTTTGATGCACTCTGGAAGCAATGTTTTTTACAGAACTGTTCAAACTAGATGAACATTTTCAGCAAGTTGCAGCAATTGAACTACAGAAATAACCACTTTTACATAAACAAGGTCTAAAATCATGTTTGATGCACTCTGGATACAATGTTTTTAACATAACTGTTCAAACTAGATGAACATTTTCAGCAAGTTGCAGCAATTGAACTACAGAAATAACCACTTTTCGATAGACAAGGTCTAAAATCATGTTTGATGCACTCTGGAAGCAATGTTTTTTGCAGAACTGTTCAAACTAGATGATTAGGAACAACTGTGGACAATTTTCAGCATTGTTTGCAGCAATTGAACTACAGAAATAACCACTTTTCGATAGACAAGGTCTAAAATCATGTTTGATGCACTCTGGAAGCAATGTTTTTTACAGAACTGTTCAAACTAGATGATTAGGAACAACTGTGGACAATTTTAAGCATTGTTTGCAGCAATTGAACTACAGAAATAACCACTTTTCGATAGACAAGGTCTAAAATCATGTTTGATGCACTCTGGATACTATGTTTTTAACATAACTGTTCAAACTAGATGAACATTTTCAGCAAGTTGCAGCAATTGAACTACAGAAATAACCACTTTTCGATAGACAAGGTCTAAACTCATGTTTGATGCACTCTGGAAGCAATGTTTTTTGCAGAACTGTTCAAACTAGATGATTAGGAACAACTGTGGACAATTTTCAGCATTGTTTGCAGCAATTGAACTACAGAAATAACCACTTTACGATAGACAAGGTCTAAAATCATGTTTGATGCACTCTGGTAGCAATGTTTTTTACAGAACTGTTCAAACTAGATGATTAGGAACAACTGTGGACAATTTTCAGCATTGTTTGCAGCAATTGAACTACAGAAATAACCACTTTTCAATAGACAAGGTCTAAAATCATGTTTGATGCACTCTGGAAGCAATGTTTTTTACAGAACTGTTCAAACTAGATGAACATTTTCAGCAAGTTGCAGCAATTGAACTACAGAAATAACCACTTTTACATAAACAAGGTCTAAAATCATGTTTGATGCACTCTGGATACAATGTTTTTAACATAACTGTTCAAACTAGATGAACATTTTCAGCAAGTTGCAGCAATTGAACTACAGAAATAACCACTTTTCGATAGACAAGGTCTAAAATCATGTTTGATGCACTCTGGAAGCAATGTTTTTTGCAGAACTGTTCAAACTAGATGATTAGGAACAACTGTGGACAATTTTCAGCATTGTTTGCAGCAATTGAACTACAGAAATAACCACTTTTCGATAGACAAGGTCTAAAATCATGTTTGATGCACTCTGGAAGCAATGTTTTTTACAGAACTGTTCAAACTAGATGATTAGGAACAACTGTGGACAATTTTAAGCATTGTTTGCAGCAATTGAACTACAGAAATAACCACTTTTCGATAGACAAGGTCTAAAATCATGTTTGATGCACTCTGGATACTATGTTTTTAACATAACTGTTCAAACTAGATGAACATTTTCAGCAAGTTGCAGCAATTGAACGACAGAAATAACCACTTTTCGATAGACAAGGTCTAAAATCATGTTTGATGCACTCTGGAAGCAATGTTTTTTGCAGAACTGTTCAAACTAGATGATTAGGAACAACTGTGGACAATTTTCAGCAAGTTGCAGCAATTGAACTACTTAAATAACCACTTTTACATAAACAAGGTCTAAAATCATGTTTGATGCACTCTGGATACAATGTTTTTAACATAACTGTTCAAACTAGATGAACATTTTCAGCAAGTTGCAGCAATTGAACTACAGAAATAACCACTTTTATATAAACAAGGTCTAAAATCATGTTTGATTTGCACTAGAGAAGTACATTTTTTTACAGAACTGTTCAAACTAGATGATTAGGAACAACTGTGGACAATTTTCAGCATTGTTTGCAGCAATTGAACTACAGAAATAACCACTTTTCGATAGACAAGGTCTAAAATCATGTTTGATGCACTCTGGATACAATGTTTTTAACATAACTGTTCAAACTAGATGAACATTTTCAGCAAGTTGCAGCAATTGAACTACAGAAATAACCACTTTTACATAAACAAGGTCTAAAATCATGTTTGATGCACTCTGGATACAATGTTTTTAACATAACTGTTCAAACTAGATGAACATTTTCAGCAAGTTGCAGCAATTGAACTACAGAAATAACCACTTTTACATAAACAAGGTCTAAAATCATGTTTGATGCACTCTGGATACAATGTTTTTAACATAACTGTTCAAACTAGATGAACATTTTCAGCAAGTTGCAGCAATTGAACTACAGAAATAACCACTTTTATATAAACAAGGTCATAACTGATTTGCACTAGAGAAGTACATTTTTTTTACAGAACTGTTCAAACTAGATGATTAGGAACAACTGTGGACAATTTTCAGCATTGTTTGCAGCAATTGAACTACAGAAATAACCACTTTTCCATAGACAAGGTCTAAAATCATGTTTGATGCACTCTGGATACAATGTTTTTAACATAACTGTTCAAACTAGATGAACATTTTCAGCAAGTTGCAGCAATTGAACTACAGAAATAACCACTTTTCGATAGACAAGGTCTAAAATCATGTTTGATGCACTCTGGAAGCAATGTTTTTTGCAGAACTGTTCAAACTAGATGATTAGGAACAACTGTGGACAATTTTCAGCATTGTTTGCAGCAATTGAACTACAGAAATAACCACTTTTCGATAGACAAGGTCTAAAATCATGTTTGATGCACTCTGGAAGCAACGTTTTTTACAGAACTGTTCAAACTAGATGATTGGAACACTATGGACAATTTTCAGCAAGTTGCAGCAATTGAACTACAGAAATAACCACTTTTCGATAGACAAGGTCTAAAATCATGTTTGATGCACTCTGGAAGCAATGTTTTTTACAGAACTGTTCAAACTAGATGATTAGGAACAACTGTGGACAATTTTCAGCATTGTTTGCAGCAATTGAACAACAGAAATAACCACTTTTACATAAACTAGGTCTAAATCATGTTTGATTTGCACTAGAGAAGTACATTTTTTTACAGAACTGTTGAAACTTGATTGGCTGGAACAATATGGACAATTTTCAGCAAGTTGCAGCAATTAAACTAGAGAAATAACCACTTTTCGATAGACACGGTCTAAAATCCTGTTTGATGCACTCTGGATACAATGTTTTTAACATAACTGTTCAAACTAGATGATTAGGAACAACTGTGGACAATTTTCAGCATTGTTTGCAGCAATTGAACTACAGAAATAACCACTTTTCGATAGACAAGGTCTAAAATCATGTTTGATGCACTCTGGAAGCAATGTTTTTTACAGAACTGTTCAAACTAGATGAACATTTTCAGCAAGTTGCAGCAATTGAACTACAGAAATAACCACTTTTACATAAACAAGGTCTAAAATCATGTTTGATGCACTCTGGATACAATGTTTTTAACATAACTGTTCAAACTAGATGAACATTTTCAGCAAGTTGCAGCAATTGAACTACAGAAATAACCACTTTTCGATAGACAAGGTCTAAAATCATGTTTGATGCACTCTGGAAGCAATGTTTTTTGCAGAACTGTTCAAACTAGATGATTAGGAACAACTGTGGACAATTTTCAGCATTGTTTGCAGCAATTGAACTACAGAAATAACCACTTTTCGATAGACAAGGTCTAAAATCATGTTTGATGCACTCTGGAAGCAATGTTTTTTACAGAACTGTTCAAACTAGATGATTAGGAACAACTGTGGACAATTTTAAGCATTGTTTGCAGCAATTGAACTACAGAAATAACCACTTTTCGATAGACAAGGTCTAAAATCATGTTTGATGCACTCTGGATACTATGTTTTTAACATAACTGTTCAAACTAGATGAACATTTTCAGCAAGTTGCAGCAATTGAACTACAGAAATAACCACTTTTCGATAGACAAGGTCTAAAATCATGTTTGATGCACTCTGGAAGCAATGTTTTTTGCAGAACTGTTCAAACTAGATGATTAGGAACAACTGTGGACAATTTTCAGCAAGTTGCAGCAATTGAACTACTTAAATAACCACTTTTACATAAACAAGGTCTAAAATCATGTTTGATGCACTCTGGATACAATGTTTTTAACATAACTGTTCAAACTAGATGAACATTTTCAGCAAGTTGCAGCAATTGAACTACAGAAATAACCACTTTTATATAAACAAGGTCTAAAATCATGTTTGATTTGCACTAGAGAAGTACATTTTTTTACAGAACTGTTCAAACTAGATGATTAGGAACAACTGTGGACAATTTTCAGCATTGTTTGCAGCAATTGAACTACAGAAATAACCACTTTTCGATAGACAAGGTCTAAAATCATGTTTGATGCACTCTGGATACAATGTTTTTAACATAACTGTTCAAACTAGATGAACATTTTCAGCAAGTTGCAGCAATTGAACTACAGAAATAACCACTTTTACATAAACAAGGTCTAAAATCATGTTTGATGCACTCTGGATACAATGTTTTTAACATAACTGTTCAAACTAGATGAACATTTTCAGCAAGTTGCAGCAATTGAACTACAGAAATAACCACTTTTACATAAACAAGGTCTAAAATCATGTTTGATGCACTCTGGATACAATGTTTTTAACATAACTGTTCAAACTAGATGAACATTTTCAGCAAGTTGCAGCAATTGAACTACAGAAATAACCACTTTTATATAAACAAGGTCATAACTGATTTGCACTAGAGAAGTACATTTTTTTTACAGAACTGTTCAAACTAGATGATTAGGAACAACTGTGGACAATTTTCAGCATTGTTTGCAGCAATTGAACTACAGAAATAACCACTTTTCCATAGACAAGGTCTAAAATCATGTTTGATGCACTCTGGATACAATGTTTTTAACATAACTGTTCAAACTAGATGAACATTTTCAGCAAGTTGCAGCAATTGAACTACAGAAATAACCACTTTTCGATAGACAAGGTCTAAAATCATGTTTGATGCACTCTGGAAGCAATGTTTTTTGCAGAACTGTTCAAACTAGATGATTAGGAACAACTGTGGACAATTTTCAGCATTGTTTGCAGCAATTGAACTACAGAAATAACCACTTTTCGATAGACAAGGTCTAAAATCATGTTTGATGCACTCTGGAAGCAACGTTTTTTACAGAACTGTTCAAACTAGATGATTGGAACACTATGGACAATTTTCAGCAAGTTGCAGCAATTGAACTACAGAAATAACCACTTTTCGATAGACAAGGTCTAAAATCATGTTTGATGCACTCTGGAAGCAATGTTTTTTACAGAACTGTTCAAACTAGATGATTAGGAACAACTGTGGACAATTTTCAGCATTGTTTGCAGCAATTGAACAACAGAAATAACCACTTTTACATAAACTAGGTCTAAATCATGTTTGATTTGCACTAGAGAAGTACATTTTTTTACAGAACTGTTGAAACTTGATTGGCTGGAACAATATGGACAATTTTCAGCAAGTTGCAGCAATTAAACTAGAGAAATAACCACTTTTCGATAGACACGGTCTAAAATCCTGTTTGATGCACTCTGGATACAATGTTTTTAACATAACTGTTCAAACTAGATGATTAGGAACAACTGTGGACAATTTTCAGCATTGTTTGCAGCAATTGAACTACAGAAATAACCACTTTTCGATAGACAAGGTCTAAAATCATGTTTGATGCACTCTGGAAGCAATGTTTTTTACAGAACTGTTCAAACTAGATGATTAGGAACAACTGTGGACAATTTTCAGCATTGTTTGCAGCAATTGAACTACAGAAATAACCACTTTTCGATAGACAAGGTCTAAAATCATGTTTGATGCACTCTGGATACAATGTTTTTAACATAACTGTTCAAACTAGATTAACATTTTCAGCAAGTTGCAGCAATTGAACTACTTAAATAACCACTTTTCGATAGACAAGGTCTAAAATCATGTTTGATGCACTCTGGATACAATGTTTTTAACATAACTGTTCAAACTAGATGAACATTTTCAACAAGTTGCAGCAATTGAACTACAGAAATAACCACTTTTACATAAACAAGGTCTAAAATCATGTTTGATGCACTCTGGAAGCAATGTTTTTAACATAACTGTTCAAACTAGATGATTGGAACACTATGGACAATTTTCAGCAAGTTGCAGCAATTGAACTACAGAAATAACCACTTTTCGATAGACAAGGTCTAAAATCATGTTTGATGCACTCTGGAAGCAATGTTTTTTACAGAACTGTTCAAACTAGATGATTAGGAACAACTGTGGACAATTTTCAGCATTGTTTGCAGCAATTGAACTACAGAAATAACCACTTTTCGATAGACAAGGTCTAAAATCATGTTTGATGCACTCTGGATACACTGTTTTTAACATAACTGTTCAAACTAGATTAACATTTTCAGCAAGTTGCAGCATTTGAACTACTTAAATAACCACTTTTCGATAGACAAGGTCTAAAATCATGTTTGATGCACTCTGGATACAATGTTTTTAACATAACTGTTCAAACTAGATGAACATTTTCAGCAAGTTGCAGCAATTGAACTACAGAAATAACCACTTTTCGATAGACAAGGTCTAAAATCATGTTTGATGCACTCTGGATACAATGTTTTTAACATAACTGTTCAAACTAGATGAACATTTTCAGCAAGTTGCAGCAATTGAACCACAGAAATAACCACTTTTATATAAACAAGGTCTAAATCATGTTTGATTTGCACTAGAGAAGTACATTTTTTTACAGAACTGTTCAAACTAGATGATTAGGAACAACTGTGGACAATTTTCAGCATTGTTTGCAGCAATTGAACTACAGAAATAACCACTTTTCGATAGACAAGGTCTAAAATCATGTTTGATGCACTCTGGATACAATGTTTTTTACAGAACTGTTCAAACTAGATGATTAGGAACAACTGTGGACAATTTTCAGCATTGTTTGAAGCAATTGAACTACAGAAATAACCACTTTTCGATAGACAAGGTCTAAAATCATGTTTGATGCACTCTGGAAGCAATGTTTTTTACAGAACTGTTCAAACTAGATGATTAGGAACAACTGTGGACAATTTTCAGCATTGTTTGCAGCAATTGAACTACAGAAATAACCACTTTTCGATAAACAAGGTCTAAAATCATGTTGGATGCACTCTGGAAGCAATGTTTTTTACAGAACTGTTCAAACTAGATGATTAGGAACAACTGTGGACAATTTTCAGCATTGTTTGCAGCAATTGAACTACAGAAATAACCACTTTTACATAAACAAGGTCTAAAATCATGTTTGATGCACTCTGGATACAATGTTTTTAACATAACTGTTCAAACTAGATGAACATTTTCAGCAAGTTGTAGCAATTGAACTACAGAAATAACCACTTTTCGATAGACAAGGTCTAAAATCATGTTTGATGCACTCTGGAAGCAATGTTTTTTACAGAACTGTTCAAACTAGATGATTAGGAACAACTCTGGATAATTTTCAGCATTGTTTGCAGCAATTGAACTACAGAAATAACCACTTTTCGATAGACAAGGTCTAAAATCATGTTTGATGCACTCTGGAAGCAATGTTTTTTACAGAACTGTTCAAACTAGATGATTAGGAACAACTGTGGACAATTTTCAGCATTGTTTGCAGCAATTGAACTACAGAAATAACCACTTTTCGATAGACAAGGTCTAAAATCATGTTTGATGCACTCTGGATACAATATTTTTAACATAACTGTTCAAACTAGATTAACATTTTCAGCAAGTTGCAGCAATTGAACTACTTAAATAACCACTTTTCGATAGACAAGGTCTAAAATCATGTTTGATGCACTCTGGATACAATGTTTTTAACATAACTGTTCAAACTAGATTAACATTTTCAGCAAGTTGCAGCAATTGAACTACTTAAATAACCACTTTTCGATAGACAAGGTCTAAAATCATGTTTGATGCACTCTGGATACAATGTTTTTAACATAACTGTTCAAACTAGATGAACATTTTCAGCAAGTTGCAGCAATTGAACCACAGAAATAACCACTTTTATATAAACAAGGTCTAAATCATGTTTGATTTGCACTAGAGAAATACATTTTTTTACAGAACTGTTCAAACTAGATGATTAGAAACAACTGTGGACAATTTTCAGCATTGTTTGCAGCAATTGAACTACAGAAATAACCACTTTTCGATAGACAAGGTCTAAAATCATGTTTGATGCACTCTGAATACAATGTTTTTAACATAACTGTTCAAACTAGATGAACATTTTCAGCAAGTTGCAGCAATTGAACTACAGAAATAACCACTTTTCGATAGACAAGGTCTAAAATCATGTTTGATGCACTCTGGAAGCAATGTTTTTTACAGAACTGTTCAAACTAGATGATTAGGAACAACTGTGGACAATTTTCAGCATTGTTTGCAGCAATTGAACTACAGAAATAACCACTTTTCGATAGACAAGGTCTAAAATCATGTTTGATGCACTCTGGAAGCAATGTTTTTTACAGAACTGTTCAAACTAGATGATTAGGAACAACTGTGGACAATTTTCAGCATTGTTTGCAGCAATTGAACTACAGAAATAACCACTTTTCGATAAACAAGGTCTAAAATCATGTTTGATGCACTCTGGAAGCAATGTTTTTTACAGAACTGTTCAAACTAGATGATTAGGAACAACTGTGGACAATTTTCAGCATTGTTTGCAGCAATTGAACTACAGAAATAACCACTTTTACATAAACAAGGTCTAAAATCATGTTTGATGCACTCTGGATACAATGTTTTTAACATAACTGTTCAAACTAGATGAACATTTTCAGCAAGTTGCAGCAATTGAACCACAGAAATAACCACTTTTATATAAACAAGGTCTAAATCATGTTTGATTTGCACTAGAGAAATACATTTTTTTACAGAACTGTTCAAACTAGATGATTAGAAACAACTGTGGACAATTTTCAGCATTGTTTGCAGCAATTGAACTACAGAAATAACCACTTTTCGATAGACAAGGTCTAAAATCATGTTTGATGCACTCTGAATACAATGTTTTTAACATAACTGTTCAAACTAGATGAACATTTTCAGCAAGTTGCAGCAATTGAACTACAGAAATAACCACTTTTCGATAGACAAGGTCTAAAATCATGTTTGATGCACTCTGGAAGCAATGTTTTTTACAGAACTGTTCAAACTAGATGATTAGGAACAACTGTGGACAATTTTCAGCATTGTTTGCAGCAATTGAACTACAGAAATAACCACTTTTCGATAGACAAGGTCTAAAATCATGTTTGATGCACTCTGGAAGCAATGTTTTTTACAGAACTGTTCAAACTAGATGATTAGGAACAACTGTGGACAATTTTCAGCATTGTTTGCAGCAATTGAACTACAGAAATAACCACTTTTCGATAAACAAGGTCTAAAATCATGTTTGATGCACTCTGGAAGCAATGTTTTTTACAGAACTGTTCAAACTAGATGATTAGGAACAACTGTGGACAATTTTCAGCATTGTTTGCAGCAATTGAACTACAGAAATAACCACTTTTACATAAACAAGGTCTAAAATCATGTTTGATGCACTCTGGATACAATGTTTTTAACATAACTGTTCAAACTAGATGAACATTTTCAGCATGTTGTAGCAATTGAACTACAGAAATAACCACTTTTCGATAGACAAGGTCTAAAATCATGTTTGATGCACTCTGGAAGCAATGTTTTTTACAGAACTGTTCAAACTAGATGATTAGGAACAACTGTGGATAATTTTCAGCATTGTTTGCAGCAATTGAACTACAGAAATAACCACTTTTCGATAGACAAGGTCTAAAATCATGTTTGATGCACTCTGGAAGCAATGTTTTTTACAGAACTGTTCAAACTAGACGATTAGGAACAACTGTGGACAATTTTCAGCATTGTTTGCAGCAATTGAACTACAGAAATAACCACTTTTCGATAGACAAGGTCTAAAATCATGTTTGATGCACTCTGGAAGCAATGTTTTTTACAGAACTGTTCAAACTAGATGATTAGGAACAACTGTGGACAATTTTCAGCATTGTTTGCAGCAATTGAACTACAGAAATAACCACTTTTCGATAAACAAGGTCTAAAATCATGTTTGATGCACTCTGGAAGCAATGTTTTTTACAGAACTGTTCAAACTAGATGATTAGGAACAACTGTGGACAATTTTCAGCATTGTTTGCAGCAATTGAACTACAGAAATAACCACTTTTTGATAAACAAGGTCTAAAATCATGTTTGATGCACTCTGGAAGCAATGTTTTTTACAGAACTGTTCAAACTAGATGATTAGGAACAACTGTGGACAATTTTCAGCATTGTTTGCAGCAATTGAACAACAGAAATAACCACTTTTACATAAACTAGGTCTAAATCATGTTTGATTTGCACTAGAGAAGTACATTTTTTTACAGAACTGTTAAAACTTGATTGGCTGGAACAATATGGACAATTTTCAGCAAGTTGCAGCAATTGAAGTACAGAAATAACCACTTTTCGATAGACAAGGTCTAAAATCATGTTTGATGCACTCTGGAAGCAATGTTTTTTGCAGAACTGTTCAAACTAGATGATTAGGAACAACTGTGGACAATTTTCAGCATTGTTTGCAGCAATTGAACTACAGAAATAACCACTTTACGATAGACAAGGTCTAAAATCATGTTTGATGCACTCTGGTAGCAATGTTTTTTACAGAACTGTTCAAACTAGATGATTAGGAACAACTGTGGACAATTTTCAGCATTGTTTGCAGCAATTGAACTACAGAAATAACCACTTTTCAATAGACAAGGTCTAAAATCATGTTTGATGCACTCTGGAAGCAATGTTTTTTACAGAACTGTTCAAACTAGATGAACATTTTCAGCAAGTTGCAGCAATTGAACTACAGAAATAACCACTTTTACATAAACAAGGTCTAAAATCATGTTTGATGCACTCTGGATACAATGTTTTTAACATAACTGTTCAAACTAGATGAACATTTTCAGCAAGTTGCAGCAATTGAACTACAGAAATAACCACTTTTCGATAGAAAAGGTCTAAAATCATGTTTGATGCACTCTGGAAGCAATGTTTTTTGCAGAACTGTTCAAACTAGATGATTAGGAACAACTGTGGACAATTTTCAGCATTGTTTGCAGCAATTGAACTACAGAAATAACCACTTTTCGATAGACAAGGTCTAAAATCATGTTTGATGCACTCTGGAAGCAATGTTTTTTACAGAACTGTTCAAACTAGATGATTAGGAACAACTGTGGACAATTTTAAGCATTGTTTGCAGCAATTGAACTACAGAAATAACCACTTTTCGATAGACAAGGTCTAAAATCATGTTTGATGCACTCTGGATACTATGTTTTTAACATAACTGTTCAAACTAGATGAACATTTTCAGCAAGTTGCAGCAATTGAACTACAGAAATAACCACTTTTCGATAGACAAGGTCTAAAATCATGTTTGATGCACTCTGGAAGCAATGTTTTTTGCAGAACTGTTCAAACTAGATGATTAGGAACAACTGTGGACAATTTTCAGCATTGTTTGCAGCAATTGAACTACAGAAATAACCACTTTACGATAGACAAGGTCTAAAATCATGTTTGATGCACTCTGGTAGCAATGTTTTTTACAGAACTGTTCAAACTAGATGATTAGGAACAACTGTGGACAATTTTCAGCATTGTTTGCAGCAATTGAACTACAGAAATAACCACTTTTCAATAGACAAGGTCTAAAATCATGTTTGATGCACTCTGGAAGCAATGTTTTTTACAGAACTGTTCAAACTAGATGAACATTTTCAGCAAGTTGCAGCAATTGAACTACAGAAATAACCACTTTTACATAAACAAGGTCTAAAATCATGTTTGATGCACTCTGGATACAATGTTTTTAACATAACTGTTCAAACTAGATGAACATTTTCAGCAAGTTGCAGCAATTGAACTACAGAAATAACCACTTTTCGATAGACAAGGTCTAAAATCATGTTTGATGCACTCTGGAAGCAATGTTTTTTGCAGAACTGTTCAAACTAGATGATTAGGAACAACTGTGGACAATTTTCAGCATTGTTTGCAGCAATTGAACTACAGAAATAACCACTTTTCGATAGACAAGGTCTTAAATCATGTTTGATGCACTCTGGAAGCAATGTTTTTTACAGAACTGTTCAAACTAGATGATTAGGAACAACTGTGGACAATTTTAAGCATTGTTTGCAGCAATTGAACTACAGAAATAACCACTTTTCGATAGACAAGGTCTAAAATCATGTTTGATGCACTCTGGATACTATGTTTTTAACATAACTGTTCAAACTAGATGAACATTTTCAGCAAGTTGCAGCAATTGAACTACAGAAATAACCACTTTTAAATAAACAAGGTCTAAAATCATGTTTGATTTGCACTAGAGAAGTACATTTTTTTACAGAACTGTTCAAACTAGATGATTAGGAACAACTGTGGACAATTTTCAGCATTGTTTGCAGCAATTGAACTACAGAAATAACCACTTTTCGATAGACAAGGTCTAAAATCATGTTTGATGCACTCTGGATACAATGTTTTTAACATAACTGTTCAAACTAGATGAACATTTTCAGCAAGTTGCAGCAATTGAACTACAGAAATAACCACTTTTACATAAACAAGGTCTAAAATCATGTTTGATGCACTCTGGATACAATGTTTTTAACATAACTGTTCAAACTAGATGAACATTTTCAGCAAGTTGCAGCAATTGAACTACAGAAATAACCACTTTTTGATAAACAAGGTCTAAAATCATGTTTGATGCACTCTGGAAGCAATGTTTTTTACAGAACTGTTCAAACTAGATGATTAGGAACAACTGTGGACAATTTTCAGCATTGTTTGCAGCAATTGAACAACAGAAATAACCACTTTTACATAAACTAGGTCTAAATCATGTTGATTTGCACTAGAGAAGTACATTTTTTTACAGAACTGTTAAAACTTGATTGGCTGGAACAATATGGACAATTTTCAGCAAGTTGCAGCAATTGAAGTACAGAAATAACCACTTTTCGATAGACAAGGTCTAAAATCATGTTTGATGCACTCTGGAAGCAATGTTTTTTGCAGAACTGTTCAAACTAGATGATTAGGAACAACTGTGGACAATTTTCAGCATTGTTTGCAGCAATTGAACTACAGAAATAACCACTTTACGATAGACAAGGTCTAAAATCATGTTTGATGCACTCTGGTAGCAATGTTTTTTACAGAACTGTTCAAACTAGATGATTAGGAACAACTGTGGACAATTTTCAGCATTGTTTGCAGCAATTGAACTACAGAAATAACCACTTTTCAATAGACAAGGTCTAAAATCATGTTTGATGCACTCTGGAAGCAATGTTTTTTACAGAACTGTTCAAACTAGATGAACATTTTCAGCAAGTTGCAGCAATTGAACTACAGAAATAACCACTTTTACATAAACAAGGTCTAAAATCATGTTTGATGCACTCTGGATACAATGTTTTTAACATAACTGTTCAAACTAGATGAACATTTTCAGCAAGTTGCAGCAATTGAACTACAGAAATAACCACTTTTCGATAGACAAGGTCTAAAATCATGTTTGATGCACTCTGGAAGCAATGTTTTTTGCAGAACTGTTCAAACTAGATGATTAGGAACAACTGTGGACAATTTTCAGCATTGTTTGCAGCAATTGAACTACAGAAATAACCACTTTTCGATAGACAAGGTCTAAAATCATGTTTGATGCACTCTGGAAGCAATGTTTTTTACAGAACTGTTCAAACTAGATGATTAGGAACAACTGTGGACAATTTTAAGCATTGTTTGCAGCAATTGAACTACAGAAATAACCACTTTTCGATAGACAAGGTCTAAAATCATGTTTGATGCACTCTGGATACTATGTTTTTAACATAACTGTTCAAACTAGATGAACATTTTCAGCAAGTTGCAGCAATTGAACTACAGAAATAACCACTTTTCGATAGACAAGGTCTAAAATCATGTTTGATGCACTCTGGAAGCAATGTTTTTTGCAGAACTGTTCAAACTAGATGATTAGGAACAACTGTGGACAATTTTCAGCATTGTTTGCAGCAATTGAACTACAGAAATAACCACTTTACGATAGACAAGGTCTAAAATCATGTTTGATGCACTCTGGTAGCAATGTTTTTTACAGAACTGTTCAAACTAGATGATTAGGAACAACTGTGGACAATTTTCAGCATTGTTTGCAGCAATTGAACTACAGAAATAACCACTTTTCAATAGACAAGGTCTAAAATCATGTTTGATGCACTCTGGAAGCAATGTTTTTTACAGAACTGTTCAAACTAGATGAACATTTTCAGCAAGTTGCAGCAATTGAACTACAGAAATAACCACTTTTACATAAACAAGGTCTAAAATCATGTTTGATGCACTCTGGATACAATGTTTTTAACATAACTGTTCAAACTAGATGAACATTTTCAGCAAGTTGCAGCAATTGAACTACAGAAATAACCACTTTTCGATAGACAAGGTCTAAAATCATGTTTGATGCACTCTGGAAGCAATGTTTTTTGCAGAACTGTTCAAACTAGATGATTAGGAACAACTGTGGACAATTTTCAGCATTGTTTGCAGCAATTGAACTACAGAAATAACCACTTTTCGATAGACAAGGTCTTAAATCATGTTTGATGCACTCTGGAAGCAATGTTTTTTACAGAACTGTTCAAACTAGATGATTAGGAACAACTGTGGACAATTTTAAGCATTGTTTGCAGCAATTGAACTACAGAAATAACCACTTTTCGATAGACAAGGTCTAAAATCATGTTTGATGCACTCTGGAAGCAATGTTTTTTGCAGAACTGTTCAAACTAGATGATTAGGAACAACTGTGGACAATTTTCAGCATTGTTTGCAGCAATTGAACTACAGAAATAACCACTTTACGATAGACAAGGTCTAAAATCATGTTTGATGCACTCTGGTAGCAATGTTTTTTACAGAACTGTTCAAACTAGATGATTAGGAACAACTGTGGACAATTTTCAGCATTGTTTGCAGCAATTGAACTACAGAAATAACCACTTTTCAATAGACAAGGTCTAAAATCATGTTTGATGCACTCTGGAAGCAATGTTTTTTACAGAACTGTTCAAACTAGATGAACATTTTCAGCAAGTTGCAGCAATTGAACTACAGAAATAACCACTTTTACATAAACAAGGTCTAAAATCATGTTTGATGCACTCTGGATACAATGTTTTTAACATAACTGTTCAAACTAGATGAACATTTTCAGCAAGTTGCAGCAATTGAACTACAGAAATAACCACTTTTCGATAGACAAGGTCTAAAATCATGTTTGATGCACTCTGGAAGCAATGTTTTTTGCAGAACTGTTCAAACTAGATGATTAGGAACAACTGTGGACAATTTTCAGCATTGTTTGCAGCAATTGAACTACAGAAATAACCACTTTTCGATAGACAAGGTCTTAAATCATGTTTGATGCACTCTGGAAGCAATGTTTTTTACAGAACTGTTCAAACTAGATGATTAGGAACAACTGTGGACAATTTTAAGCATTGTTTGCAGCAATTGAACTACAGAAATAACCACTTTTCGATAGACAAGGTCTAAAATCATGTTTGATGCACTCTGGATACTATGTTTTTAACATAACTGTTCAAACTAGATGAACATTTTCAGCAAGTTGCAGCAATTGAACTACAGAAATAACCACTTTTAAATAAACAAGGTCTAAAATCATGTTTGATTTGCACTAGAGAAGTACATTTTTTTACAGAACTGTTCAAACTAGATGATTAGGAACAACTGTGGACAATTTTCAGCATTGTTTGCAGCAATTGAACTACAGAAATAACCACTTTTCGATAGACAAGGTCTAAAATCATGTTTGATGCACTCTGGATACAATGTTTTTAACATAACTGTTCAAACTAGATGAACATTTTCAGCAAGTTGCAGCAATTGAACTACAGAAATAACCACTTTTACATAAACAAGGTCTAAAATCATGTTTGATGCACTCTGGATGCAATGTTTTTAACATAACTGTTCAAACTAGATGAACATTTTCAGCAAGTTGCAGCAATTGAACTACAGAAATAACCACTTTTACATAAACAAGGTCTAAAATCATGTTTGATGCACTCTGGATACAATGTTTTTAACATAACTGTTCAAACTAGATGAACATTTTCAGCAAGTTGCAGCAATTGAACTACAGAAATAACCACTTTTATATAAACAAGGTCATAACTGATTTGCACTAGAGAAGTACATTTTTTTACAGAACTGTTCAAACTAGATGATTAGGAACAACTGTGGACAATTTTCAGCATTGTTTGCAGCAATTGAACTACAGAAATAACCACTTTTCCATAGACAAGGTCTAAAATCATGTTTGATGCACTCTGGATACAATGTTTTTAACATAACTGTTCAAACTAGATGAACATTTTCAGCAAGTTGCAGCAATTGAACTACAGAAATAACCACTTTTCGATAGACAAGGTCTAAAATCATGTTTGATGCACTCTGGAAGCAATGTTTTTTGCAGAACTGTTCAAACTAGATGATTAGGAACAACTGTGGACAATTTTCAGCATTGTTTGCAGCAATTGAACTACAGAAATAACTACTTTTCCATAGACAAGGTCTAAAATCATGTTTGATGCACTTTGGAAGCAATGTTTTTAACAGAACTGTTCAAACTAGATGATTGGAACACTATGGACAATTTTTAGCAAGTTGCAGCAATTGAACTACAGAAATAACCACTTTTCGATAGACAAGGTCTAAAATCATGTTTGATGCACTCTGGATACAATGTTTTTAACATAACTGTTCAAACTAGATGAACATTTTCAGCAAGTTGTAGCAATTGAACTACAGAAATAACCACTTTTATATAAACAAGGTCTAAATCATGTTTGATTTGCACTAGAGAAGTACATTTTTTTACAGAACTGTTCAAACTAGATGATTAGGAACAACTGTGGACAATTTTCAGCATTGTTTGCAGCAATTGAACTACAGAAATAACCACTTTTCGATAGACAAGGTCTAAAATCATGTTTGATGCACTCTGGATACAATTTTTTAACATAACTGTTCAAACTAGATGAACATTTTCCGCAAGTTGCAGCAATTGAACTACAGAAATAACCACTTTTATATAAACAAGGTCTAAATCATGTTTGATTTGCACTAGAGAAGTACATTTTTTTACAGAACTGTTCAAACTAGATGATTAGGAACAACTGTGGACAATTTTCAGCATTGTTTGCAGCAATTGAACTACAGAAATAACCACTTTTCCATAGACAAGGTCTAAAATCATGTTTGATGCACTTTGGAAGCAATGTTTTTAACAGAACTGTTCAAACTAGATGATTGGAACACTATGGACAATTTTTAGCAAGTTGCAGCATTTGAACTACAGAAATAACCACTTTTCGATAGACAAGGTCTAAAATCATGTTTGATGCACTCTGGATACAATGTTTTTAACATAACTGTTCAAACTAGATGATTGGAACACTATGGACAATTTTCAGCAAGTTGCAGCAATTGAACTACTTAAATAACCACTTTTACATAAACAAGGTCTAAAATCATGTTTGATGCACTCTGGATACAATGTTTTTAACATAACTGTTCAAACTAGATGAACATTTTCAGCAAGTTGCAGCAATTGAACTACAGAAATAACCACTTTTACATAAACAAGGTCTAAAATCATGTTTGATGCACTCTGGATACAATGTTTTTAACATAACTGTTCAAACTAGATGATTAGGAACAACTGTGGACAATTTTCAGCATTGTTTGCAGCAATTGAACTACAGAAATAACCACTTTTCGATAGACAAGGTCTAAAATCATGTTTGATGCACTCTGGAAGCAATGTTTTTTACAGAACTGTTCAAACTAGATGATTAGGAACAACTGTGGACAATTTTCAGCATTGTTTGCAGCAATTGAACTACAGAAATAACCACTTTTCGATAAACAAGGTCTAAAATCATGTTTGATGCACTCTGGATACAATGTTTTTAACATAACTGTTCAAACTAGATGAACATTTTCAGCAAGTTGCAGCAATTGAACTACAGAAATAACCACTTTTCGATAGACAAGGTCTAAAATCATGTTTGATGCACTCTGGATACAATGTTTTTAACATAACTGTTCAAACTAGATGAACATTTTCAGCAAGTTGCAGCAATTGAACTACAGAAATAACCACTTTTATATAAACAAGGTCTAAATCATGTTTGATTTGCACTAGAAAAGTACATTTTTTTACAGAACTGTTCAAACTAGATGATTAGGAACAACTGTGGACAATTTTCAGCATTGTTTGCAGCAATTGAACTACAGAAATAACCACTTTTCGATAGACAAGGTCTAAAATCATGTTTGATGCACTCTGGATACAATGTTTTTAACATAACTGTTCAAACTAGATGAACATTTTCAGCAAGTTGTAGCAATTGAACTACAGAAATAACCACTTTTATATAAACAAGGTCTAAATCATGTTTGATTTGCACTAGAGAAGTACATTTTTTTACAGAACTGTTCAAACTAGATGATTAGGAACAACTGTGGACAATTTTCAGCATTGTTTGCAGCAATTGAACTACAGAAATAACCACTTTTCGATAGACAAGGTCTAAAATCATGTTTGATGCACTCTGGATACAATTTTTTAACATAACTGTTCAAACTAGATGAACATTTTCCGCAAGTTGCAGCAATTGAACTACAGAAATAACCACTTTTATATAAACAAGGTCTAAATCATGTTTGATTTGCACTAGAGAAGTACATTTTTTTACAGAACTGTTCAAACTAGATGATTAGGAACAACTGTGGACAATTTTCAGCATTGTTTGCAGCAATTGAACTACAGAAATAACCACTTTTCCATAGACAAGGTCTAAAATCATGTTTGATGCACTTTGGAAGCAATGTTTTTAACAGAACTGTTCAAACTAGATGATTGGAACACTATGGACAATTTTTAGCAAGTTGCAGCATTTGAACTACAGAAATAACCACTTTTCGATAGACAAGGTCTAAAATCATGTTTGATGCACTCTGGATACAATGTTTTTAACATAACTGTTCAAACTAGATGATTGGAACACTATGGACAATTTTCAGCAAGTTGCAGCAATTGAACTACTTAAATAACCACTTTTACATAAACAAGGTCTAAAATCATGTTTGATGCACTCTGGATACAATGTTTTTAACATAACTGTTCAAACTAGATGAACATTTTCAGCAAGTTGCAGCAATTGAACTACAGAAATAACCACTTTTACATAAACAAGGTCTAAAATCATGTTTGATGCACTCTGGATACAATGTTTTTAACATAACTGTTCAAACTAGATGATTAGGAACAACTGTGGACAATTTTCAGCATTGTTTGCAGCAATTGAACTACAGAAATAACCACTTTTCGATAGACAAGGTCTAAAATCATGTTTGATGCACTCTGGAAGCAATGTTTTTTACAGAACTGTTCAAACTAGATGATTAGGAACAACTGTGGACAATTTTCAGCATTGTTTGCAGCAATTGAACTACAGAAATAACCACTTTTCGATAAACAAGGTCTAAAATCATGTTTGATGCACTCTGGATACAATGTTTTTAACATAACTGTTCAAACTAGATGAACATTTTCAGCAAGTTGCAGCAATTGAACTACAGAAATAACCACTTTTCGATAGACAAGGTCTAAAATCATGTTTGATGCACTCTGGATACAATGTTTTTAACATAACTGTTCAAACTAGATGAACATTTTCAGCAAGTTGCAGCAATTGAACTACAGAAATAACCACTTTTATATAAACAAGGTCTAAATCATGTTTGATTTGCACTAGAAAAGTACATTTTTTTACAGAACTGTTCAAACTAGATGATTAGGAACAACTGTGGACAATTTTCAGCATTGTTTGCAGCAATTGAACTACAGAAATAACCACTTTTCCATAGACAAGGTCTAAAATCATGTTTGATGCACTTTGGAAGCAATGTTTTTAACAGAACTGTTCAAACTAGATGATTGGAACACTATGGACAATTTTTAGCAAGATGCAGCAATTGAACTACAGCAATAACCACTTTTCGATAGACAAGGTCTAAAATCATGTTTGATGCACTCTGGATACAATGTTTTTAACATAACTGTTCAAACTAGATGATTGGAACACTATGGACAATTTTCAGCAAGTTGCAGCAATTGAACTACTTAAATAACCACTTTTACATAAACAAGGTCTAAAATCATGTTTGATGCACTCTGGATACAATGTTTTTAACATAACTGTTCAAACTAGATTAACATTTTCAGCAAGTTGCAGCAATTGAACTACAGAAATAACCACTTTTACATAAACAAGGTCTAAATCATGTTTGATTTGCACTAGAGAAGTACATTTTTTTACAGAACTGTTCAAACTAGATGATTAGGAACAACTGTGGACAATTTTCAGCATTGTTTGCAGCAATTGAACTACAGAAATAACCACTTTTCGATAGACAAGGTCTAAAATCATGTTTGATGCACTCTGGATACAATGTTTTTAACATAACTGTTCAAACTAGATGAACATTTTCAGCAAGTTGCAGCAATTGAACTACAGAAATAACCACTTTTCAATAGACAAGGTCTAAAATCATGTTTGATGCACTCTGGATACAATGTTTTTAACATAACTGTTCAAACTAGATGATTGGAACACTATGGACAATTTTCAGCAAGTTGCAGCAATTGAACTACAGAAATAACCACTTTTACATAAACAAGATCTAAAATCATGTTTGATGCACTCTGGATACAATGTTTTTAACATAACTGCTCAAACTAGATGAACATTTTCAGCAAGTTGCAGCAATTGAACTACAGAAATAACCACTTTTATATAAACAAGGTCTAAATCATGTTTGATTTGCACTAGAGAAGTACATTTTTTTTAAAGAACTGTTCAAACTAGATGATTAGGAACAACTGTGGACAATTTTCAGCATTGTTTGCAGCAATTGAACTAAAGAAATAACCACTTTTCGATAGACAAGGTCTAAAATCATGTTTGATGCACTCTGGATACAATGTTTTTAACATAACTGTTCAAACTAGATGATTAAGAACAACTGTGGACAATTTTCAGCATTGTTTGCAGCAATTGAACTACAGAAATAACCACTTTTCCATAGACAAGGTCTAAAATCATGTTTGATGCACTTTGGAAGCAATGTTTTTAACAGAACTGTTCAAACTAGATGATTGGAACACTATGGACAATTTTTAGCAAGTTGCAGCAATTGAACTACAGAAATAACCACTTTTCGATAGACAAGGTCTAAAATCATGTTTGATGCACTCTGGATACAATGTTTTTAACATAACTGTTCAAACTAGATTAACATTTTCAGCAAGTTGCAGCAATTGAACTACAGAAATAACCACTTTTACATAAACAAGGTCTAAATCATGTTTGATTTGCACTAGAGAAGTACATTTTTTTACAGAACTGTTCAAACTAGAAGATTAGGAACAACTGTGGACAATTTTCAGCATTGTTTGCAGCAATTGAACTACAGAAATAACCACTTTTCGATAGACAAGGTCTAAAATCATGTTTGATGCACTCTGGATACAATGTTTTTAACATAACTGTTCAAACTAGATGATTAGGAACAACTGTGGACAATTTTCAGCATTGTTTGCAGCAATTGAACTACAGAAATAACCACTTTTCCATAGACAAGGTCTAAAATCATGTTTGATGCACTTTGGAAGCAATGTTTTTAACATAACTGTTCAAACTAGATGATTGGAACACTATGGACAATTTTCAGCAATTTGCAGCAATTGAACTACTTAAATAACCACTTTTACATAAACAAGGTCTAAAATCATGTTTGATGCACTCTGGATACAATGTTTTTAACATAACTGTTCAAACTAGATGAACATTTTCAGCAAGTTGCAGCAATTGAACTACAGAAATAACCACTTTTCGATAGACAAGGTCTAAAATCATGTTTGATGCACTCTGGATACAATGTTTTTAACATAACTGTTCAAACTAGATGAACATTTTCAGCAAGTTGCAGCAATTGAACTACAGAAATAACCACTTTTACATAAACAAGGTCTAAAATCATGTTTGAAGCACTCTGGATACAATGTTTTTAACATAACTGTTCAAACTAGATGAACATTTTCAGCAAGTTGCAGCAATTGAACTACAGAAATAACCACTTTTATATAAACAAGGTCTAAATCATGTTTGATTTGCACTAGAGAAGTACATTTTTTTTAAAGAACTGTTCAAACTAGATGATTAGGAACAACTGTGGACAATTTTCAGCATTGTTTGCAGCAATTGAACTACAGAAATAACCACTTTTCGATAGACAAGGTCTAAAATCATGTTTGATGCACTCTGGATACAATGTTTTTAACATAACTGTTCAAACTAGATGAACATTTTCAGCAAGTTGCAGCAATTGAACTACAGAAATAACCACTTTTCAATAGACAAGGTCTAAAATCATGTTTGATGCACTCTGGATACAATGTTTTTAACATAACTGTTCAAACTAGATGAACATTTTCAGCAAGTTGCAGCAATTGAACTACAGAAATAACCACTTTTACATAAACAAGGTCTAAAATCATGTTTGATGCACTCTGGATACAATGTTTTTAACATAACTGTTCAAACTAGATGAACATTTTCAGCAAGTTGCAGCAATTGAACTACAGAAATAACCACTTTTATATAAACAAGGTCTAAATCATGTTTGATTTGCACTAGAGAAGTACATTTTTTTTAAAGAACTGTTCAAACTAGATGATTAGGAACAACTGTGGACAATTTTCAGCATTGTTTGCAGCAATTGAACTACAGAAATAACCAATTTTCGATAGACAAGGTCTAAAATCATGTTTGATGCACTCTGGATACAATGTTTTTAACATAACTGTTCAAACTAGATGATTAGGAACAACTGTGGACAATTTTCAGCATTGTTTGCAGCAATTGAACTACAAAAAGAACCACTTTTCCATAGACAAGGTCTAAAATCATGTTTGATGCACTTTGGAAGCAATGTTTTTAACAGAACTGTTCAAACTAGATGATTGGAACACTATGGAAAATTTTTAGCAAGTTGCAGCAATTGAACTACAGAAATAACCACTTTTCGATAGACAAGGTCTAAAATCATGTTTGATGCACTCTGGATACAATGTTTTTAACATAACTGTTCAAACTAGATGAACATTTTCAGCAAGTTGCAGCAATTGAACTACAGAAATAACCACTTTTCGATAGACAAGGTCTAAAATCATGTTTGATGCACTCTGGATACAATGTTTTTAACATAACTGTTCAAACTAGATGAACATTTTCAGCAAGTTGCAGCAATTGAACTACAGAAATAACCACTTTTATATAGACAAGGTCTAAAATCATGTTTGATGCACTCTGGATACAATGTTTTTAACATAACTGTTCAAACTAGATGAACATTTTCAGCAAGTTGCAGCAATTGAACTACAGAAATAACCACTTTTCCATAGACAAGGTCTAAAATCATGTTTGATGCACTTTGGAAGCAATGTTTTTAACAGAACTGTTCAAACTAGATGATTGGAACACTATGGACAATTTTTAGCAAGTTGCAGCAATTGAACTACAGAAATAACCACTTTTCGATAGACAAGGTCTAAAATCATTTTTGATGCACTCTGGAAACAATGTTTTTAACATAACTGTTCAAACTAGATGATTGGAACACTATGGACAATTTTCAGCAAGTTGCAGCAATTGAACTACTTAAATAACCACTTTTACATAAACAAGGTCTAAAATCATGTTTGATGCACTCTGGATACAATGTTTTTAACATAACTGTTCAAACTAGATGAACATTTTCAGCAAGTTGCAGCAATTGAACTACAGAAATAACCACTTTTACATAAACAAGGTCTAAAATCATGTTTGATGCACTCTGGATACAATGTTTTTAACATAACTGTTCAAACTAGATGAACATTTTCAGCAAGTTGCAGCAATTGAACTACAGAAATAACCACTTTTATATAAACAAGGTCTAAATCATGTTTGATTTGCACTAGAGAAGTACATTTTTTTTAAAGAACTGTTCAAACTAGATGATTAGGAACAACTGTGGACAATTTTCAGCATTGTTTGCAGCAATTGAACTACAGAAATAACCACTTTTCGATAGACAAGGTCTAAAATCATGTTTGAGGCACTCTGGAAGCAATATTTTTTACAGAACTGTTCAAACTAGATGATTAGGAACAACTGTGGACAATTTTCAGCATTGTTTGCAGCAATTGAACTACAGAAATAACCACTTTTCGATAGACAAGGTCTAAAATCATGTTTGATGCACTCTGGATACAATGTTTTTAACATAACTGTTCAAACTAGATGAACATTTTCAGCAAGTTGCAGCAATTGAACTACAGAAATAACCACTTTTCGATAGACAAGGTCTAAAATCATGTTTGATGCACTCTGGATACAATGTTTTTAACATAACTGTTCAAACTAGATGAACATTTTCAGCAAGTTGCAGCAATTGAACTACAGAAATAACCACTTTTCGATAGACAAGGTCTAAAATCATGTTTGATGCACTCTGGATACAATGTTTTTAACATAACTGTTCAAACTAGATGAACATTTTCAGCAAGTTGCAGCAATTGAACTACAGAAATAACCACTTTTCCATAGACAAGGTCTAAAATCATGTTTGATGCACTTTGGAAGCAATGTTTTTAACAGAACTGTTCAAACTAGATGATTGGAACACTATGGACAATTTTTAGCAAGTTGCAGCAATTGAACTACAGCAATAACCACTTTTCGATAGACAAGGTCTAAAATCATGTTTGATGCACTCTGGATACAATGTTTTTAACATAACTGTTCAAACTAGATGATTGGAACACTATGGACAATTTTCAGCAAGTTGCAGCAATTGAACTACTTAAATAACCACTTTTACATAAACAAGGTCTAAAATCATGTTTGATGCACTCTGGATACAATGTTTTTAACATAACTGTTCAAACTAGATTAACATTTTCAGCAAGTTGCAGCAATTGAACTACAGAAATAACCACTTTTACATAAACAAGGTCTAAATCATGTTTGATTTGCACTAGAGAAGTACATTTTTTTTACAGAACTGTTCAAACTAGATGATTAGGAACAACTGTGGACAATTTTCAGCATTGTTTGCAGCAATTGAACTACAGAAATAACCACTTTTCGATAGACAAGGTCTAAAATCATGTTTGATGCACTCTGGATACAATGTTTTTAACATAACTGTTCAAACTAGATGAACATTTTCAGCAAGTTGCAGCAATTGAACTACAGAAATAACCACTTTTCAATAGACAAGGTCTAAAATCATGTTTGATGCACTCTGGATACAATGTTTTTAACATAACTGTTCAAACTAGATGATTGGAACACTATGGACAATTTTCAGCAAGTTGCAGCAATTGAACTACTTAAATAACCACTTTTACATAAACAAGGTCTAAAATCATGTTTGATGCACTCTGGATACAATGTTTTTAACATAACTGTTCAAACTAGATGAACATTTTCAGCAAGTTGCAGCAATTGAACTACTTAAATAACCACTTTTACATAAACAAGGTCTAAAATCATGTTTGATGCACTCTGGATACAATGTTTTTAACATAACTGTTCAAACTAGATTAACATTTTCAGCAAGTTGCAGCAATTGAACTACAGAAATAACCACTTTTATATAAACAAGGTCTAAATCATGTTTGATTTGCACTAGGGAAGTACATTTTTTTTAAAGAACTGTTCAAACTAGATGATTAGGAACAACTGTGGACAATTTTCAGCATTGTTTGCAGCAATTGAACTACAGAAATAACCACTTTTCCATAGACAATGTCTAAAATCATGTTTGATGCACTTTGGAAGCAATGTTTTTAACAGAACTGTTCAAACTAGATGATTGGAACACTATGGACAATTTTTAGCAAGTTGCAGCAATTGAACTACAGCAATAACCACTTTTCGATAGACAAGGTCTAAAATCATGTTTGATGCACTCTGGATACAATGTTTTTAACATAACTGTTCAAACTAGATGATTGGAACACTATGGACAATTTTCAGCAAGTTGCAGCAATTGAACTACTTAAATAACCACTTTTACATAAACAAGGTCTAAAATCATGTTTGATGCACTCTGGATACAATGTTTTTAACATAACTGTTCAAACTAGATTAACATTTTCAGCAAGTTGCAGCAATTGAACTACAGAAATAACCACTTTTACATAAACAAGGTCTAAATCATGTTTGATTTGCACTAGAGAAGTACATTTTTTTTACAGAACTGTTCAAACTAGATGATTAGGAACAACTGTGGACAATTTTCAGCATTGTTTGCAGCAATTGAACTACAGAAATAACCACTTTTCGATAGACAAGGTCTAAAATCATGTTTGATGCACTCTGGATACAATGTTTTTAACATAACTGTTCAAACTAGATGAACATTTTCAGCAAGTTGCAGCAATTGAACTACAGAAATAACCACTTTTCAATAGACAAGGTCTAAAATCATGTTTGATGCACTCTGGATACAATGTTTTTAACATAACTGTTCAAACTAGATGATTGGAACACTATGGACAATTTTCAGCAAGTTGCAGCAATTGAACTACTTAAATAACCACTTTTACATAAACAAGGTCTAAAATCATGTTTGATGCACTCTGGATACAATGTTTTTAACATAACTGTTCAAACTAGATGAACATTTTCAGCAAGTTGCAGCAATTGAACTACTTAAATAACCACTTTTACATAAACAAGGTCTAAAATCATGTTTGATGCACTCTGGATACAATGTTTTTAACATAACTGTTCAAACTAGATTAACATTTTCAGCAAGTTGCAGCAATTGAACTACAGAAATAACCACTTTTATATAAACAAGGTCTAAATCATGTTTGATTTGCACTAGGGAAGTACATTTTTTTTAAAGAACTGTTCAAACTAGATGATTAGGAACAACTGTGGACAATTTTCAGCATTGTTTGCAGCAATTGAACTACAGAAATAACCACTTTTCCATAGACAATGTCTAAAATCATGTTTGATGCACTCTGGAAGCAATGTTTTTTACAGAACTGTTCAAACTAGATGATTAGGAACAACTGTGGACAATTTTCAGCATTGTTTGCAGCAATTGAACTACAGAAATAACCACTTTTCGATAGACAAGGTCTAAAATCATGTTTGATGCACTCTGGATACAATGTTTTTAACATGACTGTTCAAACTAGATTAACATTTTCAGCAAGTTTCAGCAATTGAACTACAGAAATAACCACTTTTCGATAGACAAGGTCTAAAATCATGTTTGATGCACTCTGGATACAATGTTTTTAACATAACTGTTCAAACTAGATGAACATTTTCAGCAAGTTGCAGCAATTGAACTACAGAAATAACCACTTTTATATAAACAAGGTCTAAATCATGTTTGATTTGCACTAGAAAAGTACATTTTTTTACAGAACTGTTCAAACTAGATGATTAGGAACAACTGTGGACAATTTTCAGCATTGTTTGCAGCAATTGAACTACAGAAATAACCACTTTTCGATAGACAAGGTCTAAAATCATGTTTGATGCACTCTGGATACAATGTTTTTAACATAACTGTTCAAACTAGATGATTAGGAAACACTGTGGACAATTTTCAGCATTGTTTGCAGCAATTGAACTACAGAAATAACCACTTTTCCATAGACAAGGTCTAAAATCATGTTTGATGCACTTTGGAAGCAATGTTTTTAACAGAACTGTTCAAACTAGATGATTGGAACACTATGGACAATTTTTAGCAAGTTGCAGCAATTGAACTACAGAAATAACCACTTTTCGATAGACAAGGTCTAAAATCATGTTTGATGCACTCTGGATACAATGTTTTTAACATAACTGTTCAAACTAGATGATTGGAACACTATGGACAATTTTCAGCAAGTTGCAGCAATTGAACTACTTAAATAACCACTTTTACATAAACAAGGTCTAAAATCATGTTTGATGCACTCTGGATACAATGTTTTTAACATAACTGTTCAAACTAGATGAACATTTTCAGCAAGTTGCAGCAATTGAACTACAGAAATAACCACTTTTACATAAACAAGGTCTAAAATCATGTTTGATGCACTCTGGATACAATGTGTTTAACATAACTGTTCAAACTAGATGAACATTTTCAGCAAGTTGCAGCAATTGAACTACAGAAATAACCACTTTTATATAAACAAGGTCTAAATCATGTTTGATTTGCACTAGAGAAGTACATTTTTTTAAAGAACTGTTCAAACTAGATGATTAGGAACAACTGTGGACAATTTTCAGCATTGTTTGCAGCAATTGAACTACAGAAATAACCAATTTTCGATAGACAAGGTCTAAAATCATGTTTGATGCACTCTGGATACAATGTTTTTAACATAACTGTTCAAACTAGATGATTAGGAACAACTGTGGACAATTTTCAGCATTGTTTGCAGCAATTGAACTACAGAAAGAACCACTTTTCCATAGACAAGGTCTAAAATCATGTTTGATGCACTTTGGAAGCAATGTTTTTAACAGAACTGTTCAAACTAGATGATTGGAACACTATGGAAAATTTTTAGCAAGTTGCAGCAATTGAACTACAGAAATAACCACTTTTCGATAGACAAGGTCTAAAATCATGTTTGATGCACTCTGGATTCAATGTTTTTAACATAACTGTTCAAACTAGATGAACATTTTCAGCAAGTTGCAGCAATTGAACTACAGAAATAACCACTTTTCGATAGACAAGGTCTAAAATTATGTTTGATGCACTCTGGATACAATGTTTTTAACATAACTGTTCAAACTAGATGAACATTTTCAGCAAGTTGCAGCAATTGAACTACAGAAATAACCACTTTTATATAGACAAGGTCTAAAATCATGTTTGATGCACTCTGGATACAATGTTTTTAACATAACTGTTCAAACTAGATGAACATTTTCAGCAAGTTGCAGCAATTGAACTACAGAAATAACCACTTTTCCATAGACAAGGTCTAAAATCATTTTTGATGCACTCTGGAAACAATGTTTTTAACATAACTGTTCAAACTAGATGATTGGAACACTATGGACAATTTTCAGCAAGTTGCAGCAATTGAACTACTTAAATAACCACTTTTACATAAACAAGGTCTAAAATCATGTTTGATGCACTCTGGATACAATGTTTTTAACATAACTGTTCAAACTAGATGAACATTTTCAGCAAGTTGCAGCAATTGAACTACAGAAATAACCACTTTTACATAAACAAGGTCTAAAATCATGTTTGATGCACTCTGGATACAATGTTTTTAACATAACTGTTCAAACTAGATGAACATTTTCAGCAAGTTGCAGCAATTGAACTACAGAAATAACCACTTTTATATAAACAAGGTCTAAATCATGTTTGATTTGCACTAGAGAAGTACATTTTTTTTAAAGAACTGTTCAAACTAGATGATTAGGAACAACTGTGGACAATTTTCAGCATTGTTTGCAGCAATTGAACTACAGAAATAACCACTTTTCGATAGACAAGGTCTAAAATCATGTTTGATGCACTCTGGAAGCAATATTTTTTACAGAACTGTTCAAACTAGATGATTAGGAACAACTGTGGACAATTTTCAGCATTGTTTGCAGCAATTGAACTACAGAAATAACCACTTTTCGATAGACAAGGTCTAAAATCATGTTTGATGCACTCTGGATACAATGTTTTTAACATAACTGTTCAAACTAGATGAACATTTTCAGCAAGTTGCAGCAATTGAACTACAGAAATAACCACTTTTCGATAGACAAGGTCTAAAATCATGTTTGATGCACTCTGGATACAATGTTTTTAACATAACTGTTCAAACTAGATGAACATTTTCAGCAAGTTGCAGCAATTGAAGTACAGAAATAACCACTTTTCGATAGACAAGGTCTAAAATCATGTTTGATGCACTCTGGATACAATGTTTTTAACATAACTGTTCAAACTAGATGAACATTTTCAGCAAGTTGCAGCAATTGAACTACAGAAATAACCACTTTTCCATAGACAAGGTCTAAAATCATGTTTGATGCACTTTGGAAGCAATGTTTTTAACAGAACTGTTCAAACTAGATGATTGGAACACTATGGACAATTTTTAGCAAGTTGCAGCAATTGAACTACAGCAATAACCACTTTTCGATAGACAAGGTCTAAAATCATGTTTGATGCACTCTGGATACAATGTTTTTAACATAACTGTTCAAACTAGATGATTGGAACACTATGGACAATTTTCAGCAAGTTGCAGCAATTGAACTACTTAAATAACCACTTTTACATAAACAAGGTCTAAAATCATGTTTGATGCACTCTGGATACAATGTTTTTAACATAACTGTTCAAACTAGATTAACATTTTCAGCAAGTTGCAGCAATTGAACTACAGAAATAACCACTTTTACATAAACAAGGTCTAAATCATGTTTGATTTGCACTAGAGAAGTACATTTTTTTTACAGAACTGTTCAAACTAGATGATTAGGAACAACTGTGGACAATTTTCAGCATTGTTTGCAGCAATTGAACTACAGAAATAACCACTTTTCGATAGACAAGGTCTAAAATCATGTTTGATGCACTCTGGATACAATGTTTTTAACATAACTGTTCAAACTAGATGAACATTTTCAGCAAGTTGCAGCAATTGAACTACAGAAATAACCACTTTTCAATAGACAAGGTCTAAAATCATGTTTGATGCACTCTGGATACAATGTTTTTAACATAACTGTTCAAACTAGATGATTGGAACACTATGGACAATTTTCAGCAAGTTGCAGCAATTGAACTACTTAAATAACCACTTTTACATAAACAAGGTCTAAAATCATGTTTGATGCACTCTGGATACAATGTTTTTAACATAACTGTTCAAACTAGATGAACATTTTCAGCAAGTTGCAGCAATTGAACTACAGAAATAACCACTTTTACATAAACAAGGTCTAAAATCATGTTTGATGCACTCTGGATACAATGTTTTTAACATAACTGTTCAAACTAGATGAACATTTTCAGCAAGTTGCAGCAATTGAACTACAGAAATAACCACTTTTATATAAACAAGGTCTAAATCATGTTTGATTTGCACTAGAGAAGTACATTTTTTTTAAAGAACTGTTCAAACTAGATGATTAGGAACAACTGTGGACAATTTTCAGCATTGTTTGCAGCAATTGAACTACAGAAATAACCACTTTTCGATAGACAAGGTCTAAAATCATGTTTGATGCACTCTGGATACAATGTTTTTAACATAACTGTTCAAACTAGATGATTAGGAACAACTGTGGACAATTTTCAGCATTGTATGCAGAAATTGAACTACAGAAATAACCAATTTTCCATAGACAAGGTCTAAAATCATGTTTGATGCACTTTGGAAGCAATGTTTTTAACATAACTGTTCAAACTAGATGATTGGAACACTATGGACAATTTTTAGCAAGTTGCAGCAATTGAACTACAGAAATAACCACTTTTCGATAGACAAGGTCTAAAATCATGTTTGATGCACTCTGGATACAATGTTTTTAACATAACTGTTCAAACTAGATGATTGGAACACTATGGACAATTTTCAGCAAGTTGCAGCAATTGAACTACTTAAATAACCACTTTTACATAAACAAGGTCTAAAATCATGTTTGATGCACTCTGGATACAATGTTTTTAACATAACTGTTCAAACTAGATTAACATTTTCAGCAAGTTGCAGCAATTGAACTACAGAAATAACCACTTTTATATAAACAAGGTCTAAATCATGTTTGATTTGCACTAGGGAAGTACATTTTTTTTAAAGAACTGTTCAAACTAGATGATTAGGAACAACTGTGGACAATTTTCAGCATTGTTTGCAGCAATTGAACTACAGAAATAACCACTTTTCCATAGACAAGGTCTAAAATCATGTTTGATGCACTCTGGAAGCAATGTTTTTTACAGAACTGTTCAAACTAGATGATTAGGAACAACTGTGGACAATTTTCAGCATTGTTTGCAGCAATTGAACTACAGAAATAACCACTTTTCGATAGACAAGGTCTAAAATCATGTTTGATGCACTCTGGATACAATGTTTTTAACATAACTGTTCAAACTAGATGATTGGAACACTATGGACAATTTTCAGCAAGTTGCAGCAATTGAACTACTTAAATAACCACTTTTACATAAACAAGGTCTAAAATCATGTTTGATGCACTCTGGATACAATGTTTTTAACATAACTGTTCAAACTAGATGAACATTTTCAGCAAGTTGCAGCAATTGAACTACAGAAATAACCACTTTTACATAAACAAGGTCTAAAATCATGTTTGATGCACTCTGGATACAATGTGTTTAACATAACTGTTCAAACTAGATGAACATTTTCAGCAAGTTGCAGCAATTGAACTACAGAAATAACCACTTTTATATAAACAAGGTCTAAATCATGTTTGATTTGCACTAGAGAAGTACATTTTTTTAAAGAACTGTTCAAACTAGATGATTAGGAACAACTGTGGACAATTTTCAGCATTGTTTGCAGCAATTGAACTACAGAAATAACCACTTTTCGATAGACAAGGTCTAAAATCATGTTTGATGCACTCTGGATACAATGTTTTTAACATAACTGTTCAAACTAGATGAACATTTTCAGCAAGTTGCAGCAATTGAACTACAGAAAGAACCACTTTTCGATAGACAAGGTCTAAAATCATGTTTGATGCACTCTGGATACAATGTTTTTAACATAACTGTTCAAACTAGATGAACATTTTCAGCAAGTTTCAGCAATTGAACTACAGAAATAACCACTTTTCGATAGACAAGGTCTAAAATCATGTTTGATGCACTCTGGATACAATGTTTTTAACATAACTGTTCAATCTAGATGAACATTTTCAGCAAGTTGCAGAAATTGAACTACAGAAATAACCACTTTTATATAAACAAGGTCTAAATCATGTTTGATTTGCACTAGAAAAGTATTTTTTTTTACAGAACTGTTCAAACTAGATGATTAGGAACAACTGTGGACAATTTTCAGCATTGTTTGCAGCAATTGAACTACAGAAATAACCACTTTTCGATAGACAAGGTCTAAAATCATGTTTGATGCACTCTGGATACAATGTTTTTAACATAACTGTTCAAACTAGATGATTAGGAACAACTGTGGACAATTTTCAGCATTGTTTGCAGCAATTGAACTACAGAAATAACCACTTTTCCATAGACAAGGTCTAAAATCATGTTTGATGCACTTTGGAAGCAATGTTTTTAACAGAACTGTTCAAACTAGATGATTGGAACACTATGGACAATTTTTAGCAAGTTGCAGCAATTGAACTACAGAAATAACCACTTTTCGATAGACAAGGTCTAAAATCATGTTTGATGCACTCTGGATACAATGTTTTTAACATAACTGTTCAAACTAGATGAACATTTTCAGCAAGTTGCAGCAATTGAACTACAGAAATAACCACTTTTCCATAGACAAGGTCTAAAATCATGTTTGATGCACTCTGGATACAATGTTTTTAACATAACTGTTCAAACTAGATGAACATTTTCAGCAAGTTGCAGCAATTGAACTACAGAAATAACCACTTTTCGATAGACAAGGTCTAAAATCATGTTTGATGCACTCTGGATACAATGTTTTTAACATAACTGTTCAAACTAGATGAACATTTTCAGCAAGTTGCAGCAATTGAACTACAGAAATAACCACTTTTCCATAGACAAGGTCTAAAATCATGTTTGATGCACTTTGGAAGCAATGTTTTTAACAGAACTGTTCAAACTAGATGATTGGAACACTATGGACAATTTTTAGCAAGTTGCAGCAATTGAACTACTTAAATAACCACTTTTACATAAACAAGGTCTAAAATCATGTTTGATGCACTCTGGATACAATGTTTTTAACATAACTGTTCAAACTAGATGAACATTTTCAGCAAGTTGCAGCAATTGAACTACAGAAATAACCACTTTTATATAAACAAGGTCTAAATCATGTTTGATTTGCACTAGAGAAGTACATTTTTTTAAAGAACTGTTCAAACTAGATGATTAGGAACAACTGTGGACAATTTTCAGCATTGTTTGCAGCAATTGAACTACAGAAATAACCACTTTTCGATAGACAAGGTCTAAAATCATGTTTGATGCACTCTGGATACAATGTTTTTAACATAACTGTTCAAACTAGATGAACATTTTCAGCAAGTTGCAGCAATTGAACTACAGAAAGAACCACTTTTCGATAGACAAGGTCTAAAATCATGTTTGATGCACTCTGGATACAATGTTTTTAACATAACTGTTCAAACTAGATGAACATTTTCAGCAAGTTTCAGCAATTGAACTTCAGAAATAACCACTTTTCGATAGACAAGGTCTAAAATCATGTTTGATGCACTCTGGATACAATGTTTTTAACATAACTGTTCAATCTAGATGAACATTTTCAGCAAGTTGCAGAAATTGAACTACAGAAATAACCACTTTTATATAAACAAGGTCTAAATCATGTTTGATTTGCACTAGAAAAGTAATTTTTTTTACAGAACTGTTCAAACTAGATGATTAGGAACAACTGTGGACAATTTTCAGCATTGTTTGCAGCAATTGAACTACAGAAATAACCACTTTTCGATAGACAAGGTCTAAAATCATGTTTGATGCACTCTGGATACAATGTTTTTAACATAACTGTTCAAACTAGATGATTAGGAACAACTGTGGACAATTTTCAGCATTGTTTGCAGCAATTGAACTACAGAAATAACCACTTTTCCATAGACAAGGTCTAAAATCATGTTTGATGCACTTTGGAAGCAATGTTTTTAACAGAACTGTTCAAACTAGATGATTGGAACACTATGGACAATTTTTAGCAAGTTGCAGCAATTGAACTACAGAAATAACCACTTTTCGATAGACAAGGTCTAAAATCATGTTTGATGCACTCTGGATACAATGTTTTTAACATAACTGTTCAAACTAGATGAACATTTTCAGCAAGTTGCAGCAATTGAACTACAGAAATAACCACTTTTCCATAGACAAGGTCTAAAATCATGTTTGATGCACTCTGGATACAATGTTTTTAACATAACTGTTCAAACTAGATGAACATTTTCAGCAAGTTGCAGCAATTGAACTACAGAAATAACCACTTTTCGATAGACAAGGTCTAAAATCATGTTTGATGCACTCTGGATACAATGTTTTTAACATAACTGTTCAAACTAGATGAACATTTTCAGCAAGTTGCAGCAATTGAACTACAGAAATAACCACTTTTCCATAGACAAGGTCTAAAATCATGTTTGATGCACTTTGGAAGCAATGTTTTTAACAGAACTGTTCAAACTAGATGATTGGAACACTATGGACAATTTTTAGCAAGTTGCAGCAATTGAACTACAGAAATAACCACTTTTCGATAGACAAGGTCTAAAATCATGTTTAATGCACTCTGGATACAATGTTTTTAACATAACTGTTCAAACTAGATGATTGGAACACTATGGACAATTTTCAGCAAGTTGCAGCAATTGAACTACTTAAATAACCACTTTTACATAAACAAGGTCTAAAATCATGTTTGATGCACTCTGGATACAATGTTTTTAACATAACTGTTCAAACTAGATGAACATTTTCAGCAAGTTGCAGCAATTGAACTACAGAAATAACCACTTTTACATAAACAAGGTCTAAAATCATGTTTGATGCACTCTGGATACAATGTTTTTAACATAACTGTTCAAACTAGATGAACATTTTCAGCAAGTTGCAGCAATTGAACTACAGAAATAACCACTTTTATATAAACAAGGTCTAAATCATGTTTGATTTGCACTAGAGAAGTACATTTTTTTAAAGAACTGTTCAAACTAGATGATTAGGAACAACTGTGGACAATTTTCAGCATTGTTTGCAGCAATTGAACTACAGAAATAACCACTTTTCGATAGACAAGGTCTAAAATCATGTTTGATGCACTCTGGATACAATGTTTTTAACATAACTGTTCAAACTAGATGAACATTTTCAGCAAGTTGCAGCAATTGAACTACAGAAAGAACCACTTTTCGATAGACAAGGTCTAAAATCATGTTTGATGCACTCTGGATACAATGTTTTTAACATAACTGTTCAAACTAGATGAACATTTTCAGCAAGTTTCAGCAATTGAACTACAGAAATAACCACTTTTCGATAGACAAGGTCTAAAATCATGTTTGATGCACTCTGGATACAATGTTTTTAACATAACTGTTCAATCTAGATGAACATTTTCAGCAAGTTGCAGAAATTGAACTACAGAAATAACCACTTTTATATAAACAAGGTCTAAATCATGTTTGATTTGCACTAGAAAAGTAATTTTTTTTACAGAACTGTTCAAACTAGATGATTAGGAACAACTGTGGACAATTTTCAGCATTGTTTGCAGCAATTGAACTACAGAAATAACCACTTTTCGATAGACAAGGTCTAAAATCATGTTTGATGCACTCTGGATACAATGTTTTTAACATAACTGTTCAAACTAGATGATTAGGAACAACTGTGGACAATTTTCAGCATTGTTTGCAGCAATTGAACTACAGAAATAACCACTTTTCCATAGACAAGGTCTAAAATCATGTTTGATGCACTTTGGAAGCAATGTTTTTAACAGAACTGTTCAAACTAGATGATTGGAACACTATGGACAATTTTTAGCAAGTTGCAGCAATTGAACTACAGAAATAACCACTTTTCGATAGACAAGGTCTAAAATCATGTTTGATGCACTCTGGATACAATGTTTTTAACATAACTGTTCAAACTAGATGAACATTTTCAGCAAGTTGCAGCAATTGAACTACAGAAATAACCACTTTTCCATAGACAAGGTCTAAAATCATGTTTGATGCACTCTGGATACAATGTTTTTAACATAACTGTTCAAACTAGATGAACATTTTCAGCAAGTTGCAGCAATTGAACTACAGAAATAACCACTTTTCGATAGACAAGGTCTAAAATCATGTTTGATGCACTCTGGATACAATGTTTTTAACATAACTGTTCAAACTAGATGAACATTTTCAGCAAGTTGCAGCAATTGAACTACAGAAATAACCACTTTTCCATAGACAAGGTCTAAAATCATGTTTGATGCACTTTGGAAGCAATGTTTTTAACAGAACTGTTCAAACTAGATGATTGGAACACTATGGACAATTTTTAGCAAGTTGCAGCAATTGAACTACAGAAATAACCACTTTTCGATAGACAAGGTCTAAAATCATGTTTAATGCACTCTGGATACAATGTTTTTAACATAACTGTTCAAACTAGATGATTGGAACACTATGGACAATTTTCAGCAAGTTGCAGCAATTGAACTACTTAAATAACCACTTTTACATAAACAAGGTCTAAAATCATGTTTGATGCACTCTGGATACAATGTTTTTAACATAACTGTTCAAACTAGATGAACATTTTCAGCAAGTTGCAGCAATTGAACTACAGAAATAACCACTTTTACATAAACAAGGTCTAAAATCATGTTTGATGCACTCTGGATACAATGTTTTTAACATAACTGTTCAAACTAGATGAACATGTTCAGCAAGTTGCAGCAATTGAACTACTGAAATAACCACTTTTATATAAACAAGGTCTAAATCATGTTTGATTTGCACTAGAGAAGTACATTTTTTTTAAAGAACTGTTCAAACTAGATGATTAGGAACAACTGTGGACAATTTTCAGCATTGTTTGCAGCAATTGAACTACAGAAATAACCACTTTTCGATAGACAAGGTCTAAAATCATGTTTGATGCACTCTGGAAGCAATATTTTTTACAGAACTGTTCAAACTAGATGATTAGGAACAACTGTGGACAATTTTTAGCAAGTTGCAGCAATTGAACTACAGAAATAACCACTTTTCGATAGACAAGGTCTAAAATCATGTTTGATGCACTCTGGATACAATGTTTTTAACATAACTGTTCAAACTAGATGAACATTTTCAGCAAGTTGCAGCAATTGAACTACAGAAAGAACCACTTTTCGATAGACAAGGTCTAAAATCATGTTTGATGCACTCTGGATACAATGTTTTTAACATAACTGTTCAAACTAGATGAACATTTTCAGCAAGTTTCAGCAATTGAACTACAGAAATAACCACTTTTCGATAGACAAGGTCTAAAATCATGTTTGATGCACTCTGGATACAATGTTTTTAACATAACTGTTCAAACTAGATGAACATTTTCAGCAAGTTGCAGCAATTGAACTACAGAAATAACCACTTTTACATAAACAAGGTCTAAAATCATGTTTGATGCACTCTGGATACAATGTTTTTAACATAACTGTTCAAACTAGATGAACATTTTCAGCAAGTTGCAGCAATTGAACTACAGAAATAACCACTTTTATATAAACAAGGTCTAAATCATGTTTGATTTGCACTAGAGAAGTACATTTTTTTTAAAGAACTGTTCAAACTAGATGATTAGGAACAACTGTGGACAATTTTCAGCATTGTTTGCAGCAATTGAACTACAGAAATAACCACTTTTCGATAGACAAGGACTAAAATCATGTTTGATGCACTCTGGAAGCAATGTTTTTTACAGAACTGTTCAAACTAGATGATTAGGAACAACTGTGGACAATTTTCAGCATTGTTTGCAGCAATTGAACTACAGAAATAACCACTTTTCGATAGACAAGGTCTAAAATCATGTTTGATGCACTCTGGATACAATGTTTTTAACATAACTGTTCAAACTAGATGAACATTTTCAGCAAGTTGCAGCAATTGAACTACAGAAATAACCACTTTTCGATAGACAAGGTCTAAAATCATGTTTGATGCACTCTGGATACAATGTTTTTAACATAACTTCAAACTAGATGAACATTTTCAGCAAGTTTCAGCAATTGAACTACAGAAATAACCACTTTTCGATAGACAAGGTCTAAAATCATGTTTGATGCACTCTGGATACAATGTTTTTAACATAACTGTTCAAACTAGATGAACATTTTCAGCAAGTTGCAGCAATTGAACTACAGAAATAACCACTTTTACATAAACAAGGTCTAAAATCATGTTTGATGCACTCTGGATACAATGTTTTTAACATAACTGTTCAAACTAGATGAACATTTTCAGCAAGTTGCAGCAATTGAACTACAGAAATAACCACTTTTATATAAACAAGGTCTAAATCATGTTTGATTTGCACTAGAGAAGTACATTTTTTTTAAAGAACTGTTCAAACTAGATGATTAGGAACAACTGTGGACAATTTTCAGCATTGTTTGCAGCAATTGAACTACAGAAATAACCACTTTTCGATAGACAAGGACTAAAATCATGTTTGATGCACTCTGGAAGCAATGTTTTTTACAGAACTGTTCAAACTAGATGATTAGGAACAACTGTGGAAAATTTTCAGCATTGTTTGCAGCAATTGAACTACAGAAATAACCACTTTTCGATAGACAAGGTCTAAAATCATGTTTGATGCACTCTGGATACAATGTTTTTAACATAACTGTTCAAACTAGATGAACATTTTCAGCAAGTTGCAGCAATTGAACTACAGAAAGAACCACTTTTCGATAGACAAGGTCTAAAATCATGTTTGATGCACTCTGGATACAATGTTTTTAACATAACTGTTCAAACTAGATGAACATTTTCAGCAAGTTTCAGCAATTGAACTACAGAAATAACCACTTTTCGATAGACAAGGTCTAAAATCATGTTTGATGCACTCTGGATACAATGTTTTTAACATAACTGTTCAAACTAGATGAACATTTTCAGCAAGTTGCAGCAATTGAACTACAGAAATAACCACTTTTATATAAACAAGGTCTAAATCATGTTTGATTTGCACTAGAAAAGTACTTTTTTTTACAGAACTGTTCAAACTAGATGATTAGGAACAACTGTGGACAATTTTCAGCATTGTTTGCAGCAATTGAACTACAGAAATAACCACTTTTCGATAGACAAGGTCTAAAATCATGTTTGATGCACTCTGGATACAATGTTTTTAACATAACTGTTCAAACTAGATGAACATTTTCAGCAAGTTGCAGCAATTGAACTACAGAAATAACCACTTTTATATAAACAAGGTCTAAATCATGTTTGATTTGCACTAGAGAAGTACATTTTTTTTAAAGAACTGTTCAAACTAGATGATTAGGAACAACTGTGGACAATTTTCAGCATTGTTTGCAGCAATTGAACTACAGAAATAACCACTTTTCGATAGACAAGGACTAAAATCATGTTTGATGCACTCTGGAAGCAATGTTTTTTACAGAACTGTTCAAACTAGATGATTAGGAACAACTGTGGACAATTTTCAGCATTGTTTGCAGCAATTGAACTACAGAAATAACCACTTTTCGATAGACAAGGTCTAAAATCATGTTTGATGCACTCTGGATACAATGTTTTTAACATAACTGTTCAAACTAGATGAACATTTTCAGCAAGTTGCAGCAATTGAACTACAGAAATAACCACTTTTCGATAGACAAGGTCTAAAATCATGTTTGATGCACTCTGGATACAATGTTTTTAACATAACTTCAAACTAGATGAACATTTTCAGCAAGTTTCAGCAATTGAACTACAGAAATAACCACTTTTCGATAGACAAGGTCTAAAATCATGTTTGATGCACTCTGGATACAATGTTTTTAACATAACTGTTCAAACTAGATGAACATTTTCAGCAAGTTGCAGCAATTGAACTACAGAAATAATCACTTTTACATAAACAAGGTCTAAAATCATGTTTGATGCACTCTGGATACAATGTTTTTAACATAACTGTTCAAACTAGATGAACATTTTCAGCAAGTTGCAGCAATTGAACTACAGAAATAACCACTTTTATATAAACAAGGTCTAAATCATGTTTGATTTGCACTAGAGAAGTACATTTTTTTTAAAGAACTGTTCAAACTAGATGATTAGGAACAACTGTGGACAATTTTCAGCATTGTTTGCAGCAATTGAACTACAGAAATAACCACTTTTCGATAGACAAGGACTAAAATCATGTTTGATGCACTCTGGAAGCAATGTTTTTTACAGAACTGTTCAAACTAGATGATTAGGAACAACTGTGGAAAATTTTCAGCATTGTTTGCAGCAATTGAACTACAGAAATAACCACTTTTCGATAGACAAGGTCTAAAATCATGTTTGATGCACTCTGGATACAATGTTTTTAACATAACTGTTCAAACTAGATGAACATTTTCAGCAAGTTGCAGCAATTGAACTACAGAAAGAACCACTTTTCGATAGACAAGGTCTAAAATCATGTTTGATGCACTCTGGATACAATGTTTTTAACATAACTGTTCAAACTAGATGAACATTTTCAGCAAGTTTCAGCAATTGAACTACAGAAATAACCACTTTTCGATAGACAAGGTCTAAAATCATGTTTGATGCACTCTGGATACAATGTTTTTAACATAACTGTTCAAACTAGATGAACATTTTCAGCAAGTTGCAGCAATTGAACTACAGAAATAACCACTTTTATATAAACAAGGTCTAAATCATGTTTGATTTGCACTAGAAAAGTACTTTTTTTTACAGAACTGTTCAAACTAGATGATTAGGAACAACTGTGGACAATTTTCAGCATTGTTTGCAGCAATTGAACTACAGAAATAACCACTTTTCGATAGACAAGGTCTAAAATCATGTTTGATGCACTCTGGAGTCAATGTTTTTAACATAACTGTTCAAGCTAGATGAACATTTTCAGCAAGTTGCAGCAATTGAACTACAGAAATAACCACTTTTCGATAGACAAGGTCTAAAATCATGTTTGATGCACTCTGGAAGCAATGTTTTTTGCAGAACTGTTCAAACTAGATGATTAGGAACAACTGTGGACAATTTTTAGCAAGTTGCAGCAATTGAACTACAGAAATAACCACTTTTATATAAACAAGGTCTAAATCATGTTTGATTTGCACTAGAGAAGTACATTTTTTTTAAAGAACTGTTCAAACTAGATGATTAGGAACAACTGTGGACAATTTTCAGCATTGTTTGCAGCAATTGAAATACAGAAATAACCACTTTTCGATAGACAAGGTCTAAAATCATGTTTGATGCACTCTGGAAGCAATGTTTTTTACAGAACTGTTCAAACTAGATGATTAGGAACAACTGTGGACAATTTTCAGCATTGTTTGCAGCAATTGAACTACAGAAATAACCACTTTTCGATAGACAAGGTCTAAAATCATGTTTGATGCACTCTGGATACAATGTTTTTAACATAACTGTTCAAACTAGATGAACATTTTCAGCAAGTTGCAGCAATTGAACTACAGAAAGAACCACTTTTCGATAGACAAGGTCTAAAATCATGTTTGATGCACTCTGGATACAATGTTTTTAACATAACTGTTCAAACTAGATGAACATTTTCAGCAAGTTTCAGCAATTGAACTACAGAAATAACCACTTTTCGATAGACAAGGTCTAAAATCATGTTTGATGCACTCTGGATACAATGTTTTTAACATAACTGTTCAAACTAGATGAACATTTTCAGCAAGTTGCAGCAATTGAACTACAGAAATAACCACTTTTACATAAACAAGGTCTAAAATCATGTTTGATGCACTCTGGATACAATGTTTTTAACATAACTGTTCAAACTAGATGAACATTTTCAGCAAGTTGCAGCAATTGAACTACAGAAATAACCACTTTTATATAAACAAGGTCTAAATCATGTTTGATTTGCACTAGAGAAGTACATTTTTTTTAAAGAACTGTTCAAACTAGATGATTAGGAACAACTGTGGACAATTTTCAGCATTGTTTGCAGCAATTGAACTACAGAAATAACCACTTTTCGATAGACAAGGACTAAAATCATGTTTGATGCACTCTGGATACAATGTTTTTAACATAACTGTTCAAACTAGATGAACATTTTCAGCAAGTTGCAGCAATTGAACTACAGAAATAACCACTTTTCGATAGACAAGGTCTAAAATCATGTTTGATGCACTCTGGATACAATGTTTTTAACATAACTTCAAACTAGATGAACATTTTCAGCAAGTTTCAGCAATTGAACTACAGAAATAACCACTTTTCGATAGACAAGGTCTAAAATCATGTTTGATGCACTCTGGATACAATGTTTTTAACATAACTGTTCAAACTAGATGAACATTTTCAGCAAGTTGCAGCAATTGAACTACAGAAATAACCACTTTTACATAAACAAGGTCTAAAATCATGTTTGATGCACTCTGGATACAATGTTTTTAACATAACTGTTCAAACTAGATGAACATTTTCAGCAAGTTGCAGAAATTGAACTACAGAAATAACCACTTTTACATAAACAAGGTCTAAAATCATGTTTGATGCACTCTGGATACAATGTTTTTAACATAACTGTTCAAACTAGATGAACATTTTCAGCAAGTTGCAGCAATTGAACTACAGAAATAACCACTTTTATATAAACAAGGTCTAAATCATGTTTGATTTGCACTAGAGAAGTACATTTTTTTTAAAGAACTGTTCAAACTAGATGATTAGGAACAACTGTGGACAATTTTCAGCATTGTTTGCAGCAATTGAACTACAGAAATAACCACTTTTCGATAGACAAGGACTAAAATCATGTTTGATGCACTCTGGAAGCAATGTTTTTTACAGAACTGTTCAAACTAGATGATTAGGAACAACTGTGGAAAATTTTCAGCATTGTTTGCAGCAATTGAACTACAGAAATAACCACTTTTCGATAGACAAGGTCTAAAATCATGTTTGATGCACTCTGGATACAATGTTTTTAACATAACTGTTCAAACTAGATGAAAATTTTCAGCAAGTTGCAGCAATTGAACTACAGAAATAACCACTTTTCGATAGACAAGGTCTAAAATCATGTTTGATGCACTCTGGATACAATGTTTTTAACATAACTTCAAACTAGATGAACATTTTCAGCAAGTTTCAGCAATTGAACTACAGAAATAACCACTTTTCGATAGACAAGGTCTAAAATCATGTTTGATGCACTCTGGATACAATGTTTTTAACATAACTGTTCAAACTAGATGAACATTTTCAGCAAGTTGCAGCAATTGAACTACAGAAATAACCAATTTTACATAAACAAGGTCTAAAATCATGTTTGATGCACTCTGGATACAATGTTTTTAACATAACTGTTCAAACTAGATGAACATTTTCAGCAAGTTGCAGCAATTGAACTACAGAAATAACCACTTTTATATAAACAAGGTCTAAATCATGTTTGATTTGCACTAGAGAAGTACATTTTTTTTAAAGAACTGTTCAAACTAGATGATTAGGAACAACTGTGGACAATTTTCAGCATTGTTTGCAGCAATTGAACTACAGAAATAACCACTTTTCGATAGACAAGGACTAAAATCATGTTTGATGCACTCTGGAAGCAATGTTTTTTACAGAACTGTTCAAACTAGATGATTAGGAACAACTGTGGAAAATTTTCAGCATTGTTTGCAGCAATTGAACTACAGAAATAACCACTTTTCGATAGACAAGGTCTAAAATCATGTTTGATGCACTCTGGATACAATGTTTTTAACATAACTGTTCAAACTAGATGAACATTTTCAGCAAGTTGCAGAAATTGAACTACAGAAATAACCACTTTTACATAAACAAGGTCTAAAATCATGTTTGATGCACTCTGGATACAATGTTTTTAACATAACTGTTCAAACTAGATGAACATTTTCAGCAAGTTGCAGCAATTGAACTACAGAAATAACCACTTTTATATAAACAAGGTCTAAATCATGTTTGATTTGCACTAGAGAAGTACATTTTTTTTAAAGAACTGTTCAAACTAGATGATTAGGAACAACTGTGGACAATTTTCAGCATTGTTTGCAGCAATTGAACTACAGAAATAACCACTTTTCGATAGACAAGGACTAAAATCATGTTTGATGCACTCTGGAAGCAATGTTTTTTACAGAACTGTTCAAACTAGATGATTAGGAACAACTGTGGAAAATTTTCAGCATTGTTTGCAGCAATTGAACTACAGAAATAACCACTTTTCGATAGACAAGGTCTAAAATCATGTTTGATGCACTCTGGATACAATGTTTTTAACATAACTGTTCAAACTAGATGAAAATTTTCAGCAAGTTGCAGCAATTGAACTACAGAAATAACCACTTTTCGATAGACAAGGTCTAAAATCATGTTTGATGCACTCTGGATACAATGTTTTTAACATAACTTCAAACTAGATGAACATTTTCAGCAAGTTTCAGCAATTGAACTACAGAAATAACCACTTTTCGATAGACAAGGTCTAAAATCATGTTTGATGCACTCTGGATACAATGTTTTTAACATAACTGTTCAAACTAGATGAACATTTTCAGCAAGTTGCAGCAATTGAACTACAGAAATAACCAATTTTACATAAACAAGGTCTAAAATCATGTTTGATGCACTCTGGATACAATGTTTTTAACATAACTGTTCAAACTAGATGAACATTTTCAGCAAGTTGCAGCAATTGAACTACAGAAATAACCACTTTTATATAAACAAGGTCTAAATCATGTTTGATTTGCACTAGAGAAGTACATTTTTTTTAAAGAACTGTTCAAACTAGATGATTAGGAACAACTGTGGACAATTTTCAGCATTGTTTGCAGCAATTGAACTACAGAAATAACCACTTTTCGATAGACAAGGACTAAAATCATGTTTGATGCACTCTGGAAGCAATGTTTTTTACAGAACTGTTCAAACTAGATGATTAGGAACAACTGTGGAAAATTTTCAGCATTGTTTGCAGCAATTGAACTACAGAAATAACCACTTTTCGATAGACAAGGTCTAAAATCATGTTTGATGCACTCTGGATACAATGTTTTTAACATAACTGTTCAAACTAGATGAACATTTTCAGCAAGTTGCAGCAATTGAACTACAGAAATAACCACTTTTATATAAACAAGGTCTAAATCATGTTTGATTTGCACTAGAGAAGTACATTTTTTTTAAAGAACTGTTCAAACTAGATGATTAGGAACAACTGTGGACAATTTTCAGCATTGTTTGCAGCAATTGAACTACAGAAATAACCACTTTTCGATAGACAAGGACTAAAATCATGTTTGATGCACTCTGGAAGCAATGTTTTTTACAGAACTGTTCAAACTAGATGATTAGGAACAACTGTGGACAATTTTCAGCATTGTTTGCAGCAATTGAACTACAGAAATAACCACTTTTCGATAGACAAGGTCTAAAATCATGTTTGATGCACTCTGGATACAATGTTTTTAACATAACTGTTCAAACTAGATGAACATTTTCAGCAAGTTGCAGCAATTGAACTACAGAAATAACCACTTTTCGATAGACAAGGTCTAAAATCATGTTTGATGCACTCTGGATACAATGTTTTTAACATAACTTCAAACTAGATGAACATTTTCAGCAAGTTTCAGCAATTGAACTACAGAAATAACCACTTTTCGATAGACAAGGTCTAAAATCATGTTTGATGCACTCTGGATACAATGTTTTTAACATAACTGTTCAAACTAGATGAACATTTTCAGCAAGTTGCAGCAATTGAACTACAGAAATAATCACTTTTACATAAACAAGGTCTAAAATCATGTTTGATGCACTCTGGATACAATGTTTTTAACATAACTGTTCAAACTAGATGAACATTTTCAGCAAGTTGCAGCAATTGAACTACAGAAATAACCACTTTTATATAAACAAGGTCTAAATCATGTTTGATTTGCACTAGAGAAGTACATTTTTTTTAAAGAACTGTTCAAACTAGATGATTAGGAACAACTGTGGACAATTTTCAGCATTGTTTGCAGCAATTGAACTACAGAAATAACCACTTTTCGATAGACAAGGACTAAAATCATGTTTGATGCACTCTGGAAGCAATGTTTTTTACAGAACTGTTCAAACTAGATGATTAGGAACAACTGTGGAAAATTTTCAGCATTGTTTGCAGCAATTGAACTACAGAAATAACCACTTTTCGATAGACAAGGTCTAAAATCATGTTTGATGCACTCTGGATACAATGTTTTTAACATAACTGTTCAAACTAGATGAACATTTTCAGCAAGTTGCAGCAATTGAACTACAGAAAGAACCACTTTTCGATAGACAAGGTCTAAAATCATGTTTGATGCACTCTGGATACAATGTTTTTAACATAACTGTTCAAACTAGATGAACATTTTCAGCAAGTTTCAGCAATTGAACTACAGAAATAACCACTTTTCGATAGACAAGGTCTAAAATCATGTTTGATGCACTCTGGATACAATGTTTTTAACATAACTGTTCAAACTAGATGAACATTTTCAGCTAGTTGCAGCAATTGAACTACAGAAATAACCACTTTTATATAAACAAGGTCTAAATCATGTTTGATTTGCACTAGAAAAGTACTTTTTTTTACAGAACTGTTCAAACTAGATGATTAGGAACAACTGTGGACAATTTTCAGCATTGTTTGCAGCAATTGAACTACAGAAATAACCACTTTTCGATAGACAAGGTCTAAAATCATGTTTGATGCACTCTGGATACAATGTTTTTAACATAACTGTTCAAGCTAGATGAACATTTTCAGCAAGTTGCAGCAATTGAACTACAGAAATAACCACTTTTCGATAGACAAGGTCTAAAATCATGTTTGATGCACTCTGGAAGCAATGTTTTTTGCAGAACTGTTCAAACTAGATGATTAGGAACAACTGTGGACAATTTTTAGCAAGTTGCAGCAATTGAACTACAGAAATAACCACTTTTATATAAACAAGGTCTAAATCATGTTTGATTTGCACTAGAGAAGTACATTTTTTTTAAAGAACTGTTCAAACTAGATGATTAGGAACAACTGTGGACAATTTTCAGCATTGTTTGCAGCAATTGAAATACAGAAATAACCACTTTTCGATAGACAAGGTCTAAAATCATGTTTGATGCACTCTGGAAGCAATGTTTTTTACAGAACTGTTCAAACTAGATGATTAGGAACAACTGTGGACAATTTTCAGCATTGTTTGCAGCAATTGAACTACAGAAATAACCACTTTTCGATAGACAAGGTCTAAAATCATGTTTGATGCACTCTGGATACAATGTTTTTAACATAACTGTTCAAACTAGATGAACATTTTCAGCAAGTTGCAGCAATTGAACTACAGAAAGAACCACTTTTCGATAGACAAGGTCTAAAATCATGTTTGATGCACTCTGGATACAATGTTTTTAACATAACTGTTCAAACTAGATGAACATTTTCAGCAAGTTTCAGCAATTGAACTACAGAAATAACCACTTTTCGATAGACAAGGTCTAAAATCATGTTTGATGCACTCTGGATACAATGTTTTTAACATAACTGTTCAAACTAGATGAACATTTTCAGCAAGTTGCAGCAATTGAACTACAGAAATAACCACTTTTACATAAACAAGGTCTAAAATCATGTTTGATGCACTCTGGATACAATGTTTTTAACATAACTGTTCAAACTAGATGAACATTTTCAGCAAGTTGCAGCAATTGAACTACAGAAATAACCACTTTTATATAAACAAGGTCTAAATCATGTTTGATTTGCACTAGAGAAGTACATTTTTTTTAAAGAACTGTTCAAACTAGATGATTAGGAACAACTGTGGACAATTTTCAGCATTGTTTGCAGCAATTGAACTACAGAAATAACCACTTTTCGATAGACAAGGACTAAAATCATGTTTGATGCACTCTGGAAGCAATGTTTTTTACAGAACTGTTCAAACTAGATGATTAGGAACAACTGTGGACAATTTTCAGCATTGTTTGCAGCAATTGAACTACAGAAATAACCACTTTTCGATAGACAAGGTCTAAAATCATGTTTGATGCACTCTGGATACAATGTTTTTAACATAACTGTTCAAACTAGATGAACATTTTCAGCAAGTTGCAGCAATTGAACTACAGAAATAACCACTTTTCGATAGACAAGGTCTAAAATCATGTTTGATGCACTCTGGATACAATGTTTTTAACATAACTTCAAACTAGATGAACATTTTCAGCAAGTTTCAGCAATTGAACTACAGAAATAACCACTTTTCGATAGACAAGGTCTAAAATCATGTTTGATGCACTCTGGATACAATGTTTTTAACATAACTGTTCAAACTAGATGAACATTTTCAGCAAGTTGCAGCAATTGAACTACAGAAATAACCACTTTTACATAAACAAGGTCTAAAATCATGTTTGATGCACTCTGGATACAATGTTTTTAACATAACTGTTCAAACTAGATGAACATTTTCAGCAAGTTGCAGCAATTGAACTACAGAAATAACCACTTTTATATAAACAAGGTCTAAATCATGTTTGATTTGCACTAGAGAAGTACATTTTTTTTAAAGAACTGTTCAAACTAGATGATTAGGAACAACTGTGGACAATTTTCAGCATTGTTTGCAGCAATTGAACTACAGAAATAACCACTTTTCGATAGACAAGGACTAAAATCATGTTTGATGCACTCTGGAAGCAATGTTTTTTACAGAACTGTTCAAACTAGATGATTAGGAACAACTGTGGACAATTTTCAGCATTGTTTGCAGCAATTGAACTACAGAAATAACCACTTTTCGATAGACAAGGTCTAAAATCATGTTTGATGCACTCTGGATACAATGTTTTTAACATAACTGTTCAAACTAGATGAACATTTTCAGCAAGTTGCAGCAATTGAACTACAGAAATAACCACTTTTCGATAGACAAGGTCTAAAATCATGTTTGATGCACTCTGGATACAATGTTTTTAACATAACTTCAAACTAGATGAACATTTTCAGCAAGTTTCAGCAATTGAACTACAGAAATAACCACTTTTCGATAGACAAGGTCTAAAATCATGTTTGATGCACTCTGGATACAATGTTTTTAACATAACTGTTCAAACTAGATGAACATTTTCAGCAAGTTGCAGCAATTGAACTACAGAAATAACCACTTTTACATAAACAAGGTCTAAAATCATGTTTGATGCACTCTGGATACAATGTTTTTAACATAACTGTTCAAACTAGATGAACATTTTCAGCAAGTTGCAGCAATTGAACTACAGAAATAACCACTTTTATATAAACAAGGTCTAAATCATGTTTGATTTGCACTAGAGAAGTACATTTTTTTTAAAGAACTGTTCAAACTAGATGATTAGGAACAACTGTGGACAATTTTCAGCATTGTTTGCAGCAATTGAACTACAGAAATAACCACTTTTCGATAGACAAGGACTAAAATCATGTTTGATGCACTCTGGAAGCAATGTTTTTTACAGAACTGTTCAAACTAGATGATTAGGAACAACTGTGGAAAATTTTCAGCATTGTTTGCAGCAATTGAACTACAGAAATAACCACTTTTCGATAGACAAGGTCTAAAATCATGTTTGATGCACTCTGGATACAATGTTTTTAACATAACTTCAAACTAGATGAACATTTTCAGCAAGTTTCAGCAATTGAACTACAGAAATAACCACTTTTCGATAGACAAGGTCTAAAATCATGTTTGATGCACTCTGGATACAATGTTTTTAACATAACTGTTCAAACTAGATGAACATTTTCAGCAAGTTGCAGCAATTGAACTACAGAAATAACCAATTTTACATAAACAAGGTCTAAAATCATGTTTGATGCACTCTGGATACAATGTTTTTAACATAACTGTTCAAACTAGATGAACATTTTCAGCAAGTTGCAGCAATTGAACTACAGAAATAACCACTTTTATATAAACAAGGTCTAAATCATGTTTGATTTGCACTAGAGAAGTACATTTTTTTTAAAGAACTGTTCAAACTAGATGATTAGGAACAACTGTGGACAATTTTCAGCATTGTTTGCAGCAATTGAACTACAGAAATAACCACTTTTCGATAGACAAGGACTAAAATCATGTTTGATGCACTCTGGAAGCAATGTTTTTTACAGAACTGTTCAAACTAGATGATTAGGAACAACTGTGGAAAATTTTCAGCATTGTTTGCAGCAATTGAACTACAGAAATAACCACTTTTCGATAGACAAGGTCTAAAATCATGTTTGATGCACTCTGGATACAATGTTTTTAACATAACTGTTCAAACTAGATGAACATTTTCAGCAAGTTGCAGCAATTGAACTACAGAAAGAACCACTTTTCGATAGACAAGGTCTAAAATCATGTTTGATGCACTCTGGATACAATGTTTTTAACATAACTGTTCAAACTAGATGAACATTTTCAGCAAGTTGCAGCAATTGAACTACAGAAATAACCACTTTTATATAAACAAGGTCTAAATCATGTTTGATTTGCACTAGAAAAGTACTTTTTTTTACAGAACTGTTCAAACTAGATGATTAGGAACAACTGTGGACAATTTTCAGCATTGTTTGCAGCAATTGAACTACAGAAATAACCACTTTTCGATAGACAAGGTCTAAAATCATGTTTGATGCACTCTGGATACAATGTTTTTAACATAACTGTTCAAGCTAGATGAACATTTTCAGCAAGTTGCAGCAATTGAACTACAGAAATAACCACTTTTCAATAGACAAGGTCTAAAATCATGTTTGATGCACTCTGGAAGCAATGTTTTTTGCAGAACTGTTCAAACTAGATGATTAGGAACAACTGTGGACAATTTTTAGCAAGTTGCAGCAATTGAACTACAGAAATAACCACTTTTATATAAACAAGGTCTAAATCATGTTTGATTTGCACTAGAGAAGTACATTTTTTTTTAAAGAACTGTTCAAACTAGATGATTAGGAACAACTGTGGACAATTTTCAGCATTGTTTGCAGCAATTGAAATACAGAAATAACCACTTTTCGATAGACAAGGTCTAAAATCATGTTTGATGCACTCTGGAAGCAATGTTTTTTACAGAACTGTTCAAACTAGATGATTAGGAACAACTGTGGACAATTTTCAGCATTGTTTGCAGCAATTGAACTACAGAAATAACCACTTTTCGATAGACAAGGTCTAAAATCATGTTTGATGCACTCTGGATACAATGTTTTTAACATAACTGTTCAAACTAGATGAACATTTTCAGCAAGTTGCAGCAATTGAACTACAGAAAGAACCACTTTTCGATAGACAAGGTCTAAAATCATGTTTGATGCACTCTGGATACAATGTTTTTAACATAACTGTTCAAACTAGATGAACATTTTCAGCAAGTTTCAGCAATTGAACTACAGAAATAACCAGTTTTCGATAGACAAGGTCTAAAATCATGTTTGATGCACTCTGGATACAATGTTTTTAACATAACTGTTCAAACTAGATGAACATTTTCAGCAAGTTGCAGCAATTGAACTACAGAAATAACCACTTTTACATAAACAAGGTCTAAAATCATGTTTGATGCACTCTGGATACAATGTTTTTAACATAACTGTTCAAACTAGATGAACATTTTCAGCAAGTTGCAGCAATTGAACTACAGAAATAACCACTTTTATATAAACAAGGTCTAAATCATGTTTGATTTGCACTAGAAAAGTACATTGTTTTACAGAACTGTTCAAACTAGATGATTAGGAACAACTGTGGAAAATTTTCAGCATTGTTTGCAGCAATTGAACTACAGAAATAACCACTTTTCGATAGACAAGGTCTAAAATCATGTTTGATGCACTCTGGATACAATGTTTTTAACATAACTGTTCAAACTAGATGAACATTTTCAGCAAGTTGCAGCAATTGAACTACAGAAAGAACCACTTTTCGATAGACAAGGTCTAAAATCATGTTTGATGCACTCTGGATACAATGTTTTTAACATAACTGTTCAAACTAGATGAACATTTTCAGCAAGTTGCAGCAATTGAACTACAGAAATAACCACTTTTATATAAACAAGGTCTAAATCATGTTTGATTTGCACTAGAAAAGTACTTTTTTTTACAGAACTGTTCAAACTAGATGATTAGGAACAACTGTGGACAATTTTCAGCATTGTTTGCAGCAATTGAACTACAGAAATAACCACTTTTCGATAGACAAGGTCTAAAATCATGTTTGATGCACTCTGGATACAATGTTTTTAACATAACTGTTCAAGCTAGATGAACATTTTCAGCAAGTTGCAGCAATTGAACTACAGAAATAACCACTTTTCAATAGACAAGGTCTAAAATCATGTTTGATGCACTCTGGAAGCAATGTTTTTTGCAGAACTGTTCAAACTAGATGATTAGGAACAACTGTGGACAATTTTTAGCAAGTTGCAGCAATTGAACTACAGAAATAACCACTTTTATATAAACAAGGTCTAAATCATGTTTGATTTGCACTAGAGAAGTACATTTTTTTTTAAAGAACTGTTCAAACTAGATGATTAGGAACAACTGTGGACAATTTTCAGCATTGTTTGCAGCAATTGAAATACAGAAATAACCACTTTTCGATAGACAAGGTCTAAAATCATGTTTGATGCACTCTGGAAGCAATGTTTTTTACAGAACTGTTCAAACTAGATGATTAGGAACAACTGTGGACAATTTTCAGCATTGTTTGCAGCAATTGAACTACAGAAATAACCACTTTTCGATAGACAAGGTCTAAAATCATGTTTGATGCACTCTGGATACAATGTTTTTAACATAACTGTTCAAACTAGATGAACATTTTCAGCAAGTTGCAGCAATTGAACTACAGAAAGAACCACTTTTCGATAGACAAGGTCTAAAATCATGTTTGATGCACTCTGGATACAATGTTTTTAACATAACTGTTCAAACTAGATGAACATTTTCAGCAAGTTTCAGCAATTGAACTACAGAAATAACCAGTTTTCGATAGACAAGGTCTAAAATCATGTTTGATGCACTCTGGATACAATGTTTTTAACATAACTGTTCAAACTAGATGAACATTTTCAGCAAGTTGCAGCAATTGAACTACAGAAATAACCACTTTTACATAAACAAGGTCTAAAATCATGTTTGATGCACTCTGGATACAATGTTTTTAACATAACTGTTCAAACTAGATGAACATTTTCAGCAAGTTGCAGCAATTGAACTACAGAAATAACCACTTTTATATAAACAAGGTCTAAATCATGTTTGATTTGCACTAGAGAAGTACATTTTTTTTAAAGAACTGTTCAAACTAGATGATTAGGAACAACTGTGGACAATTTTCAGCATTGTTTGCAGCAATTGAACTACAGAAATAACCACTTTTCGATAGACAAGGACTAAAATCATGTTTGATGCACTCTGGAAGCAATGTTTTTTACAGAACTGTTCAAACTAGATGATTAGGAACAACTGTGGACAATTTTCAGCATTGTTTGCAGCAATTGAACTACAGAAATAACCACTTTTCGATAGACAAGGTCTAAAATCATGTTTGATGCACTCTGGATACAATGTTTTTAACATAACTGTTCAAACTAGATGAACATTTTCAGCAAGTTGCAGCAATTGAACTACAGAAATAACCACTTTTCGATAGACAAGGTCTAAAATCATGTTTGATGCACTCTGGATACAATGTTTTTAACATAACTTCAAACTAGATGAACATTTTCAGCAAGTTTCAGCAATTGAACTACAGAAATAACCACTTTTCGATAGACAAGGTCTAAAATCATGTTTGATGCACTCTGGATACAATGTTTTTAACATAACTGTTCAAACTAGATGAACATTTTCAGCAAGTTGCAGCAATTGAACTACAGAAATAACCACTTTTACATAAACAAGGTCTAAAATCATGTTTGATGCACTCTGGATACAATGTTTTTAACATAACTGTTCAAACTAGATGAACATTTTCAGCAAGTTGCAGCAATTGAACTACAGAAATAACCACTTTTATATAAACAAGGTCTAAATCATGTTTGATTTGCACTAGAGAAGTACATTTTTTTTAAAGAACTGTTCAAACTAGATGATTAGGAACAACTGTGGACAATTTTCAGCATTGTTTGCAGCAATTGAACTACAGAAATAACCACTTTTCGATAGACAAGGACTAAAATCATGTTTGATGCACTCTGGAAGCAATGTTTTTTACAGAACTGTTCAAACTAGATGATTAGGAACAACTGTGGAAAATTTTCAGCATTGTTTGCAGCAATTGAACTACAGAAATAACCACTTTTCGATAGACAAGGTCTAAAATCATGTTTGATGCACTCTGGATACAATGTTTTTAACATAACTGTTCAAACTAGATGAACATTTTCAGCAAGTTGCAGCAATTGAACTACAGAAAGAACCACTTTTCGATAGACAAGGTCTAAAATCATGTTTGATGCACTCTGGATACAATGTTTTTAACATAACTTCAAACTAGATGAACATTTTCAGCAAGTTTCAGCAATTGAACTACAGAAATAACCACTTTTCGATAGACAAGGTCTAAAATCATGTTTGATGCACTCTGGATACAATGTTTTTAACATAACTGTTCAAACTAGATGAACATTTTCAGCAAGTTGCAGCAATTGAACTACAGAAATAACCACTTTTCGATAGACAAGGTCTAAAATCATGTTTGATGCACTCTGGATACAATGTTTTTAACATAACTTCAAACTAGATGAACATTTTCAGCAAGTTTCAGCAATTGAACTACAGAAATAACCACTTTTCGATAGACAAGGTCTAAAATCATGTTTGATGCACTCTGGATACAATGTTTTTAACATAACTGTTCAAACTAGATGAACATTTTCAGCAAGTTGCAGCAATTGAACTACAGAAATAACCACTTTTACATAAACAAGGTCTAAAATCATGTTTGATGCACTCTGGATACAATGTTTTTAACATAACTGTTCAAACTAGATGAACATTTTCAGCAAGTTGCAGCAATTGAACTACAGAAATAACCACTTTTATATAAACAAGGTCTAAATCATGTTTGATTTGCACTAGAGAAGTACATTTTTTTTAAAGAACTGTTCAAACTAGATGATTAGGAACAACTGTGGACAATTTTCAGCATTGTTTGCAGCAATTGAACTACAGAAATAACCACTTTTCGATAGACAAGGACTAAAATCATGTTTGATGCACTCTGGAAGCAATGTTTTTTACAGAACTGTTCAAACTAGATGATTAGGAACAACTGTGGAAAATTTTCAGCATTGTTTGCAGCAATTGAACTACAGAAATAACCACTTTTCGATAGACAAGGTCTAAAATCATGTTTGATGCACTCTGGATACAATGTTTTTAACATAACTGTTCAAACTAGATGAACATTTTCAGCAAGTTGCAGCAATTGAACTACAGAAAGAACCACTTTTCGATAGACAAGGTCTAAAATCATGTTTGATGCACTCTGGATACAATGTTTTTAACATAACTTCAAACTAGATGAACATTTTCAGCAAGTTTCAGCAATTGAACTACAGAAATAACCACTTTTCGATAGACAAGGTCTAAAATCATGTTTGATGCACTCTGGATACAATGTTTTTAACATAACTGTTCAAACTAGATGAACATTTTCAGCAAGTTGCAGCAATTGAACTACAGAAATAACCACTTTTCGATAGACAAGGTCTAAAATCATGTTTGATGCACTCTGGATACAATGTTTTTAACATAACTTCAAACTAGATGAACATTTTCAGCAAGTTTCAGCAATTGAACTACAGAAATAACCACTTTTCGATAGACAAGGTCTAAAATCATGTTTGATGCACTCTGGATACAATGTTTTTAACATAACTGTTCAAACTAGATGAACATTTTCAGCAAGTTGCAGCAATTGAACTACAGAAATAACCACTTTTACATAAACAAGGTCTAAAATCATGTTTGATGCACTCTGGATACAATGTTTTTAACATAACTGTTCAAACTAGATGAACATTTTCAGCAAGTTGCAGCAATTGAACTACAGAAATAACCACTTTTATATAAACAAGGTCTAAATCATGTTTGATTTGCACTAGAGAAGTACATTTTTTTTAAAGAACTGTTCAAACTAGATGATTAGGAACAACTGTGGACAATTTTCAGCATTGTTTGCAGCAATTGAACTACAGAAATAACCACTTTTCGATAGACAAGGACTAAAATCATGTTTGATGCACTCTGGAAGCAATGTTTTTTACAGAACTGTTCAAACTAGATGATTAGGAACAACTGTGGACAATTTTCAGCATTGTTTGCAGCAATTGAACTACAGAAATAACCACTTTTCGATAGACAAGGTCTAAAATCATGTTTGATGCACTCTGGATACAATGTTTTTAACATAACTGTTCAAACTAGATGAACATTTTCAGCAAGTTGCAGCAATTGAACTACAGAAATAACCACTTTTCGATAGACAAGGTCTAAAATCATGTTTGATGCACTCTGGATACAATGTTTTTAACATAACTTCAAACTAGATGAACATTTTCAGCAAGTTTCAGCAATTGAACTACAGAAATAACCACTTTTCGATAGACAAGGTCTAAAATCATGTTTGATGCACTCTGGATACAATGTTTTTAACATAACTGTTCAAACTAGATGAACATTTTCAGCAAGTTGCAGCAATTGAACTACAGAAATAACCACTTTTACATAAACAAGGTCTAAAATCATGTTTGATGCACTCTGGATACAATGTTTTTAACATAACTGTTCAAACTAGATGAACATTTTCAGCAAGTTGCAGCAATTGAACTACAGAAATAACCACTTTTATATAAACAAGGTCTAAATCATGTTTGATTTGCACTAGAGAAGTACATTTTTTTTAAAGAACTGTTCAAACTAGATGATTAGGAACAACTGTGGACAATTTTCAGCATTGTTTGCAGCAATTGAACTACAGAAATAACCACTTTTCGATAGACAAGGACTAAAATCATGTTTGATGCACTCTGGAAGCAATGTTTTTTACAGAACTGTTCAAACTAGATGATTAGGAACAACTGTGGAAAATTTTCAGCATTGTTTGCAGCAATTGAACTACAGAAATAACCACTTTTCGATAGACAAGGTCTAAAATCATGTTTGATGCACTCTGGATACAATGTTTTTAACATAACTGTTCAAACTAGATGAACATTTTCAGCAAGTTGCAGCAATTGAACTACAGAAAGAACCACTTTTCGATAGACACGGTCTAAAATCATGTTTGATGCACTCTGGATACAATGTTTTTAACATAACTGTTCAAACTAGATGAACATTTTCAGCAAGTTTCAGCAATTGAACTACAGAAATAACCACTTTTCGATAGACAAGGTCTAAAATCATGTTTGATGCACTCTGGATACAATGTTTTTAACATAACTGTTCAAACTAGATGAACATTTTCAGCAAGTTGCAGCAATTGAACTACAGAAATAACCACTTTTATATAAACAAGGTCTAAATCATGTTTGATTTGCACTAGAAAAGTACTTTTTTTTACAGAACTGTTCAAACTAGATGATTAGGAACAACTGTGGAAAATTTTCAGCATTGTTTGCAGCAATTGAACTACAGAAATAACCACTTTTCGATAGACAAGGTCTAAAATCATGTTTGATGCACTCTGGATACAATGTTTTTAACATAACTGTTCAAGCTAGATGAACATTTTCAGCAAGTTGCAGCAATTGAACTACAGAAATAACCACTTTTCGATAGACAAGGTCTAAAATCATGTTTGATGCACTCTGGAAGCAATGTTTTTTGCAGAACTGTTCAAACTAGATGATTAGGAACAACTGTGGACAATTTTTAGCAAGTTGCAGCAATTGAACTACAGAAATAACCACTTTTATATAAACAAGGTCTAAATCATGTTTGATTTGCACTAGAGAAGTACATTTTTTTTAAAGAACTGTTCAAACTAGATGATTAGGAACAACTGTGGACAATTTTCAGCATTGTTTGCAGCAATTGAAATACAGAAATAACCACTTTTCGATAGACAAGGTCTAAAATCATGTTTGATGCACTCTGGATACAATGTTTTTAACATAACTGTTCAAACTAGATGATTAGGAACAACTGTGGACAATTTTCAGCATTGTTTGCAGCAATTGAACTACAGAAATAACCACTTTTCCATAGACAAGGTCTAAAATCATGTTTGATGCACTTTGGAAGCAATGTTTTTAACAGAACTGTTCAAACTAGATGATTGGAACACTATGGACAATTTTTAGCAAGTTGCAGCAATTGAACTACAGAAATAACCACTTTTCGATAGACAAGGTCTAAAATCATGTTTGATGCACTCTGGATACAATGTTTTTAACATAACTCTTCAAACTAGATGAACATTTTCAGCAAGTTGCAGCAATTGAACTACAGAAATAACCACTTTTACATAAACAAGGTCTAAAATCATGTTTGATGCACTCTGGATACAATGTTTTTAACATAACTGTTCAAACTAGATGAACATTTTCAGCAAGTTGCAGCAATTGAACTACAGAAATAACCACTTTTATATAAACAAGGTCTAAATCATGTTTGATTTGCACTAGAGAAGTACATTTTTTTTAAAGAACTGTTCAAACTAGATGATTAGGAACAACTGTGGACAATTTTCTGCATTGATTGCAGCAATTGAACTACAGAAATAACCACTTTTCGATAGACAAGGACTAAAATCATGTTAGATGCACTCTGGAAGCAATGTTTTTTACAGAACTGTTCAAACTAGATGATTAGGAACAACTGTGGACAATTTTCAGCATTGTTTGCAGCAATTGAACTACAGAAATAACCACTTTTTGATAGACAAGGTCTAAAATCATGTTTGATGCACTCTGGATACAATGTTTTTAACATAAATGTTCAAACTAGATGAACATTTTCAGCAAGTTGCAGCAATTGAACTACAGAAAGAACCACTTTTCGATAGACAAGGTCTAAAATCATGTTTGATGCACTCTGGATACAATGTTTTTAACATAACTGTTCAAACTAGATGAACATTTTCAGCAAGTTTCAGCAATTGAACTACAGAAATAACCACTTTTCGATAGACAAGGTCTAAAATCATGTTTGATGCACTCTGGATACAATGTTTTTAACATAACTGTTCAAACTAGATGAACCTTTTCAGCAAGTTGCAGCAATTGAACTACAGAAATAACCACTTTTATATAAACAAGGTCTAAATCATGTTTGATTTGCACTAGAAAAGTACATTGTTTTACAGAACTGTTCAAACTAGATGATTAGGAACAACTGTGGACAATTTTCAGCATTGTTTGCAGCAATTGAACTACAGAAATAACCACTTTTCGATAGACAAGGTCTAAAATCATGTTTGATGCACTCTGGATACAATGTTTTTAACATAACTGTTCAAACTAGATGAACATTCTCAGCAAGTTGCAGCAGTTGAACTACAGAAATAACCAATTTTCCATAGACAAGGTCTAAAATCATGTTTGATGCACTTTGGAAGCAATGTTTTTAACAGAACTGTTCAAACTAGATGATTGGAACACTATGGACAATTTTTAGCAAGTTGCAGCAATTGAACTACAGAAATAACCACTTTTTTGATAGACAAGGTCTAAAATCATGTTTGATGCACTCTGGATACAATGTTTTTAACATAACTGTTCAAACTAGATGAACATTTTCAGCAAGTTTCAGCAATTGAACTACAGAAATAACCACTTTTCGATAGACAAGGTCTAAAATCATGTTTGATGCACTCTGGATACAATGTTTTTAACATAACTGTTCAAACTAGATGAACATTTTCAGCAAGTTGCAGCAATTGAACTACAGAAAGAACCACTTTTACATAAACAAGGTCTAAAATCATGTTTGATGCACTCTGGATACAATGTTTTTAACATAACTGTTCAAACTAGATGAACATTTTCAGCAAGTTGCAGCAATTGAACTACAGAAATAACCACTTTTATATAAACAAGGTCTAAATCATGTTTGATTTGCACTAGAGAAGTACATTTTTTTTAAAGAACTGTTCAAACTAGATGATTAGGAACAACTGTGGACAATTTTCAGCATTGTTTGCAGCAATTGAACTACAGAAATAACCACTTTTACATAAACAAGGTCTAAAATCATGTTTGATGCACTCTGGATACAATGTTTTTTACAGAACTGTTCAAACTAGATGATTAGGAACAACTGTGGACAATTTTCAGCATTGTTTGCAGCAATTGAACTACAGAAATAACCACTTTTCGATAGACAAGGTCTAAAATCATGTTTGATGCACTCTGGATACAATGTTTTTAACATAACTGTTCAAACTAGATGAACATTTTCAGCAAGTTTCAGCAATTGAACTACAGAAATAACCACTTTTCGATAGACAAGGTCTAAAATCATGTTTGATGCACTCTGGATACAATGTTTTTAACATAACTGTTCAAACTAGATGAACATTTTCAGCAAGTTGCAGCAATTGAACTACAGAAAGAACCACTTTTACATAAACAAGGTCTAAAATCATGTTTGATGCACTCTGGATACAATGTTTTTAACATAACTGTTCAAACTAGATGAACATTTTCAGCAAGTTGCAGCAATTGAACTACAGAAATAACCACTTTTATATAAACAAGGTCTAAATCATGTTTGATTTGCACTAGAGAAGTACATTTTTTTTAAAGAACTGTTCAAACTAGATGATTAGGAACAACTGTGGACAATTTTCAGCATTGTTTGCAGCAATTGAACTACAGAAATAACCACTTTTCGATAGACAAGGACTAAAATCATGTTTGATGCACTCTGGAAGCAATGTTTTTTACAGAACTGTTCAAACTAGATGATTAGGAACAACTGTGGACAATTTTCAGCATTGTTTGCAGCAATTGAACTACAGAAATAACCACTTTTCGATAGACAAGGTCTAAAATCATGTTTGATGCACTCTGGATACAATGTTTTTAACATAACTGTTCAAACTAGATGAACATTTTCAGCAAGTTGCAGCAATTGAACTACAGAAATAACCACTTTTCGATAGACAAGGTCTAAAATCATGTTTGATGCACTCTGGATACAATGTTTTTAACATAACTGTTCAAACTAGATGAACATTTTCAGCAAGTTTCAGCAATTGAACTACAGAAATAACCACTTTTCGATAGACAAGGTCTAAAATCATGTTTGATGCACTCTGGATACAATGTTTTTAACATAACTGTTCAAACTAGATGAACATTTTCAGCAAGTTGCAGCAATTGAACTACAGAAATAACCACTTTTATATAAACAAGGTCTAAATCATGTTTGATTGCACTAGAAAAGTACTTCTTTTTACAGAACTGTTCAAACTAGATGATTAGGAACAACTGTGGACAATTTTCAGCATTGTTTGCAGCAATTGAACTACAGAAATAACCACTTTTCGATAGACAAGGTCTAAAATCATGTTTGATGCACTCTGGATACAATGTTTTTAACATAACTGTTCAAGCTAGATGAACATTTTCAGCAAGTTGCAGCAATTGAACTACAGAAATAACCACTTTTCGATAGACAAGGTCTAAAATCATGTTTGATGCACTCTGGAAGCAATGTTTTTTGCAGAACTGTTCAAACTAGATGATTAGGAACAACTGTGGACAATTTTCAGCATTGTTTGCAGCAATTGAACTACAGAAATAACCAATTTTCCATAGACAAGGTCTAAAATCATGTTTGATGCACTTTGGAAGCACTGTTTTTAACAGAACTGTTCAAACTAGATGATTGGAACACTATGGACAATTTTTAGCAAGTTGCAGCAATTGAACTACAGAAATAACCACTTTTCGATAGACAAGGTCTAAAATCATGTTTGATGCACTCTGGATACAATGTTTTTAACATAACTGTTCAAACTAGATGAACATTTTCAGCAAGTTGCAGCAATTGAACTACAGAAATAACCACTTTTACATAAACAAGGTCTAAAATCATGTTTGATGCACTCTGGATACAATGTTTTTAACATAACTGTTCAAACTAGATTAACATTTTCAGCAAGTTGCAGCAATTGAACTACAGAAATAACCACTTTTCGATAGACAAGGTCTAAAATCATGTTTGATGCACTCTGGAAGCAATGTTTTTTGCAGATCTGTTCAAACTAGATGATTAGGAACAACTGTGGACAATTTTTAGCAAGTTGCAGCAATTGAACTACAGAAATAACCACTTTTCGATAGACAAGGTCTAAAATCATGTTTGATGCACTCTGGATACAATGTTTTTAACATAACTGATCTTCTCAAGAACCGTAGCGTACAGGACGTGTAGGTATGTACGGCAGTCCAGTATGTATGCAGGTATATGTACTTACAACCAGCCTTTCTTGGTATTGCTGGTTGTAGTACATATACCTGCATACATACTGGACAGTAGGTGGCAATGGTACAACTGTACACTGACTGTATGGGTGCAACAAACTTACCTGAGACTCCCTGTCTCTGCCAGTCTGTCCCTGCATATCTGTCCCCAGTTCTGCTGTCTGTTGCCTGCTCTGCCTAATGACATCATTGTGAAACATTGATGACATTTCTTTTTTCTGCCATTTTTCTTCCTGTCTGGCTGACCACACAAGGCTATTTACAGTAGGCGATGGGCTTCTATCATTCTATATGGACTTCGCTAGCCATTTAGCTAGCCATTTCACATCGGTTACACTCACCCCCCCCCTTTTGACCTCCTCCTTTTCCACAGCAACCAGTGATCCGGGTAAATCACATCAGCCAGTGGTCCCAGTTGAGCAACTTTTATTTCTGTTGCTGTTGTTAAATGGGAAACAGCACGTCAGTTGTGCAGGGCTTAACGATATTGATGGCTGTCGTTGGCAAAATCTGTAGCATGAAGACAACTGTGTTAGCAGTGGGCTTAAGTGACAATTACATCGGTGTATGCTAGCTAACACACTTATTTACAGCAATCATATGCCAAAGTGTAGCGGGTTTCTTATGTACCACAGGAGAACCAAGAAATGAAGAGCGACACCACGGCTGTCTTTTAGGCTTTATGTTGATCTGCATTAGTATTGTGAAAAGACAGGACAGGAACACATATCAGTCTCCAATGCACCATCTGACAAGTTGTTCTTTCTCTCTCAGTGTTATCTCGGACTGACACAATCACACATAAAGCCATAATGTATTCTATAAAATATTAACCAGTCCTTAATACAAATAATGTATAATCCTAATTCTTAGACAATAGAACCATACCTGCAATAGTATTGTGAAAAGACAGGACAGGAACGCATCAGTCTCCAATGCACCATCTGACAAGTTGTTCTACACAGGAGCAAGGTAAAACACACATCCCCAATACATTGCTAGGTGCTTTCAGTGTTGACAGTACCAAAATACAACAACTCATGTACAAAAACACTGCAACATAAAAAAGTTACAACGTGAAATCTCCTCTATTCCATTCAAACCTAGAGGACATCGTCCATGGACACCTAGGGGTCCGTGAAATCAAAAAGTATAATGAATGTATTCAGTACCACAAGGTTTCCACTAACTTTACATACAATATAGAGGGGGTGGAGGTCCCTGAGGACTGCTCAAAACCTTGCCTGCCTTGCCTCAAAATATGCAGTGGTTCCAGTACCCCCAAAAAAGGTTGAGAACCACTGCTATACACACTACTAAACAAAAGAACCGAACATATGTTTGCGGGGTTCAAATTGCTGGCAGATATTTTCCCTCGAGACTAGCCTGTCTTTATGTACATTACAGACAACTATGCCGTTCAGTCTCTCTTGGCCCATGCAAGCCCGTAACCAAATCTCTAACCTGCGGAGTGCACTGAAACTCCTCTCAGCCTCACATGAAGACACTGGCACCACAAACAAAATTCTGATCAGCACCTCAATTTGGTCAAACAACCCACGCACCTCCACTGGAAGCCTCCTGAGGACCTCTGCTGTCTCGCCACTGCTGCTACAGGGGTAGCTGCTACATCTGTTGTGAAAGAGAAGGTTCTGCACTGAAAGAGAATCCATGTGACCCATCTGCCCTAGCAGGGGCTAAAATCTAATATCAACTTTGGAGGAGACAATTACATGACATTTTCTCAAGAGCAATTCCTGAGGGGCACACCAAAAGTAGTGCTGTAACACATAGCCTACGTTGTAATATGTTAAATGTATATTGAGGAACCATAATCACTACTACTGGATAATTGATAGGTACAGTAGTTAACTGAAGGGTTGTCCCAACTTGTTCAAATCATTATAATACTACTACTAATAATAGTTATAGCAGTGTTCCTTATCAGTCCAGTATGTATGCAGGTATATGTACTTACAACCAGCCTTTCATCATTTATTTCAACGTGTTACAACGTGAAATCGCCTCTATTCCATTCAAACCGTAGAGGACCAAACTACATCTCCCATAATGCAACGCCAGCACAGGTGGCCAGCAAAGCTAATCGTCTACATCCAGAAAGGCTTGCTAGCTAGCAACAGCAGCACTTTTAGCACTCTGTAAACTATATTAATAACAACAATAAAACTCTGAAAGTTACATGTTTCAATAGTCTCACACTCCCTTATAACAATATCTACAGCATTAACCTTGGGATGTTTAATTTATTTCATGTTATGGACTTATACAAAGGAGTAATCTGCAACACATACCCTTCTCTCTCTGTTTTCTCGGACTGAGGAGAACTGGAGCTACACCATGGTGTTGGTAGGTGACACAAGCGCCCAGATGAAATCAACCAATAAGAATGCTTGAATGATGAGATCCAACCAATAAGAATGCTTGAACATTAAATACACATTTCTTTAGAGGCAGGTGGAAACATAACCAACCTTGTTAACAGACGATAGCAAAAGTTCAATTTTTGACAACTCTACATAAATTGAATAGGTACTAGCTAGCTAGCTTGATAGTTAATGTTTGCTTTAGTTTGCTCGCCAGCTCTGCAAATTCAGCAAGTGTGTGTGTGAACGCTTCCAACGTTAACCTCAAGTCAATTAGTTTCATTAGTTAGCTAAACTAATGACCTGCAGTGATCAAAGCATTGTGAGGCAAAGGGCGGGGGTCGCAATCTTTTGAAACTTAAAAACGCACTATTAAGTGTCTATAATCAGCATAAGTGCTTTCATTGCGTTCATTCATATTATTGAAATTACATAGATATTTTTACAGTGATATATTGGGGGGGGGGGGGGGGGGAAATCATATTTTTTCCCAGGATAGGGGGGTCGTGTCCCCCCTGGGATTTCTGCCTATGCACGTGATATCTCCTCACTCACGTGGTTGATTGAAGGACGAACTGATTTGTGTTGATGGCAATTACCATATAAATTCAAAGATGAAGAAGGAGGGATGACTAGAAACGATTCAGTTGACCGGTTTATGTGTGGATTAATTGTCGGAGTAGAGGAATTTGTGTAATTCAGGTAAAAAAAATAACGCAATGTTTATATCACAGGACAAATTAGCTAGCAAGTTAACTGTTGACCTGTTGGGTGATGGAAAAATTGTGTTTGAACGCCTGAGATGTAACGGTCTGATCCTATGTGAGAATGTAGTAACTAGGGGGATGAGGATTGTCTGCTGCTCGGAAGGGGAATGAGAGGAGGAAAGAAGATTGTGATTCCGAGGGGGGTCAATTTCAAAATCTGTTCTAGGAGGGGTAGGGTTATGATTAGGATTAGGGCTGGGGTTAGGGTTAAGGTTAGGGTTAGCGTTAGGGGTTGGATTATGGTTATGAGCAGGATACGAACCCGAATTAGGGTAAGGGTTAAGGTTAGGGTTGTGGTCAGGGTTGAAATCAGGGGAAGGGAAGGATTTGGAAATGTCTCTGGAACCTCTATAATGGAGGTTGGGGTCCAAAAGAGTGATTGACAGACTTGTGTTATGTGAGTGTGTAGGTTGAATGGGAGAGAGGGCCCCCCAAGGTGCTGTTTTTTATGGTTCTGAGATATCGTTTAGAGTAACCTCTCTGTCTGAGTGCCTGAAATAATGTTTGAATTGCTTTTCCCAGGTCCTGTTTGCAGGAGGAAATCCTATGAAACCGTATAATTTGTGATTTAACGATGCCTCTAAATGTATGTTTGGGGTGATAACTGTGTTTGTGGAGTAAAGCATGTGTATCTGTTGGTTTGAAATAAACTTTAGTGAATATTGTTTTTTGAGACTGATTTATGTGATTAAAGAAAACTGTAGTATCCAAGAAGTGTACTTCACATGGATCTATTATTATGTATTTAACCTTAATGGATGGGTGGTGACTGTTGAGAATGCTAATGAATTCAGTGAATAGTTGGATATCATTGAGGCCAGGCTCCTATAATGTCGTCTAGAAGTCTGTAATAGATTGTAGGTTGATGTGGGCACTTGGCCAATGCCTCTCTCTCCCATTCAGCAATGTAAAAGTTTGCATATGCCGTGGCAAATTTCTTGCCCATAGCTGTTCCCTCCACCTGTAAGTAGTGCTTATCATTGAATATAAAGTCATTGTGTGAGGCTGATTTCTAATAATTAGTTCATCAAACATAGTGTTCCTATCATCTAGTTTGAACAGTTATGTTTAAAATATTGTGTCCAGAGGGCAACCAAACCAGATTTAGACCTTGTTTATGTAAAAGTGGTTATTTCTGTAGTTCTCAATTGCTGCAACTTGATGAAAATTGTCCACAGTGTTCCTAATTATCTAGTTTGAACAGTTCTTTAAAAAACATTTCTTCCAGAGTGCATCAAACATGATTTCAGACCTTGTTTATGGAAAAGTGGTTATTTCTCTAGTTCAAGTGCTGCAACTTGCTGAAAATTGTCCAATGTGTCATTATCAATCTAGTTTGAACAGTTCTGTAAAAAAAATGTACTTCTCTAGTGCAAATCAAACATGATTTTAGACCTTGTCTATGGAAAAGTGGTTATTTCTGTAGTTCAGGTGCTGCAACTTGCTGAAAATTGTCCATAGTGTTCCTATCATCTAGTTTGAACAGTTATGTTTAAAACATTGTTTCCAGAGAGCATCAAACAGGATTTTAGACCTTGTCTATGAAAAAGTGGTTATATCTGTAGTTCAAGTGCTGCAACTTGCTGAAAATTGTCCATAGTGTTCCAGCCAATCTAGTTTGAATCATTGTGTCCTGAGGGCAACCAAACCAGATTTAGACCTTGTTTATGTAAAAGTGGTTATTTCTGTAGTTCTCAATTGCTGCAACTTGCTGAAAATTGTCCAATGTGTCATTATCAATCTAGTTTGAACAGTTATGTTAAAAACATTGTATCCAGAGTGCATCAAACATGATTTAGACCTTGTTTATGTAAAAGTGGTTATTTCTGTAGTTCAATTGCTGCAACTTGCAAAAAATTGTCCAATGTGTCATTATCAATCTAGTTTGAACAGTTATGTTAAAAACATTGTATCCAGAGTGCATCAAACATGATTTAGACCTTGTTTATGTAAAAGTGGTTATATCTATCTATCATCTAGTTTGAACAGTTATGTTAAAAACATTGTATCCAGAGTGCATCAAACATGATTTAGACCTTGTTTATGGAAAAGTGGTTATTTCTGTAGTTCAAGTGCTGCAACTTGTTGAAAATTGTCCATAGTGTTCCAGTCAATCTAGTTTGAACAGTTCTGTAAAAAAAATGTACTTCTCTAGTGCAAATCAAACATGATTTTTGACCTTGTTTATGGAAAAGTGGTTATTTCTGTAGTTCTCAATTGCTGCAACTTGCTGAAAATTGTCCATAGTGTTCCTATCATCTAGTTTGAACAGTTATGTTTAAAACATTGTGTCCAGAGGGCAACCAAACCACATTTAGACCTTTTTTATGTAAAAGTGGTTATTTCCGTAGTTCTCAATTGCTGCAACTTGATGAAAATTTTCCAAAGTGTTCCTAATTATCTAGTTTGAACAGTTCTTTAAAAAACATTGCTTCCAGAGTGCACCAAACATGATTTTAGACCTTGTTTATGGAAAAGTGGTTATTTCTGTAGTTCAAGTGCTGCAACTTGCTGAAAATTGTCCATAGTGCTCCAGTCAATCTAGTTTGAACAGTTCTGTAAAAAAATGTACTTCTCTAGTGCAAATCAAACATGATTTTAGACCTTGTTTATGGAAAAGTGGTTATTTCTGTAGTTCAAGTGCTGCAACTTGCTGAAAATTGTCCATAGTGCTCCAGTCAATCTAGTTTGAACAGTTCTGTAAAAAAATGTACTTCTCTAGTGCAAATCAAACATGATTTTAGACCTTGTCTATGAAAGGGAAGTTAACAATTCCATCATTACAACAGAGATTTTGTAGTACTGTGACATCCAAGATTGGATAATGAAACAATATTTCTGTAATCCAAGCAGTTGGAAGGGTCCGTGGGTACTTAAAGAACAATCCTGTCAAATGTGTTACTAATTTGTGATGTAACTAAGGACAACATAACTGTATCTCTGAATGTGTATATTTCCCAGTTGTCAGGTTCACATCCAAATGTTGGGGAACTTATATGATTAAATATGAAACTATTTGTGAAAATATAAAATGTGATGTTAGCCTTCTAAAGGAGATAATTGTTTTTCATATAAAGTCTTAACCAGTCAGTGACCACACCCACTTGAGCACAATTATTATGTCGGTGTCATGGAATGACCCCTTGTCCCAGAGTGCATAAAACCCACTTCTAGCTAAATTACAATTAGACCAGCAGGACCTGGAAGGTACAAAATGGTTAGAAACTCTAAAATGTTCTTGAGTGAAGAAGATGAAGACTACACAGGAACATTCAGTCTGTAGTTGTTTAAGTACTTTAGTCTAAACTCAACCGAGAACCACTGGGTGGTACTCTGAAAGATCCATTCTAAAAGGACATTTCCCTATCAAACGACCATTGGTACATCTGATGTATCAATTATAACAGAGCTACATCTACGAAAGACAGATCTCTGGGGAATTACCACCAGACACTTCTGATGAATTACTCTCCACAGAAAATGGACTGGGCGATTTCAACAGAGAAAGACGATGAGACATTCAAGCGTAAATATGAACATTGCAATTATTTTATAATGAGCAGCCGTTCATGTGCAAAGTATTAGCATTTCCATGAGCATATTTATCAACTGTATGTAGTTGGTCCCTTCTGTCTTTCCTGCTCTTTATCTGTCCCCACCCCTTTCCATTGTCTACCAAGCCATCATATCGGGTTTAGTCCACTAGGGGATTTTCATTGCATTATGCAGTAATCAGTGTGTAAGCTATTCTGTTTGTGAGTTTATGTAATTCTGTGTGATTATTTTTGTTAGCTAGTAAATAAATAAACAAATAATTTCTGCTAGGGTTCGTGCAGATATCCAAGGATTTTGGGACATTCAGAATAAGACTGACAGAAGGTAACAATTAATTAATGACTGATCGATAAGAGATCTTTAGGAGTTAATTCAGACTTTTTCCGTGGTCCCCCAAGATTGCTAATGAGTTAATTGTTACAGTATTAATTTTGTCATCGTAATAATTACAAAGTTACAAATACTTGCTTTTGCACTACTCATAGCATCTACGCAAACAGTAAAATGCGAACACTAAACAAGTTGTAGGTGAATTCAGAATTTAAGTTAAGTTTGCCACTTTATTCATTGTTAATATTAAATTCATATGTCAGTCAACAGTGTTTTGGCTAAAACTGGGCTCGATCTCCAGAGTATGCCATGTGGTTAGGCATAGCCTAGTGGGTGCTAACATAAAATTAGAATGAATAGAACGGATTTCCCCTCATTGTATTTCTTTGGGTTCTAAGCTAAGCGTATCTTGACAGGGCTGCGTTAGGGGAGGAAGCAGGGAGCTGCTGTCCAGACATGGCAGGGAAGTGCAGCAGGCCAGTGTTGATCAGGGGAAGGCCCTTGTATGCTGACAGAGGGTAGAAGTTATACATAATCTCCTGCTCAGCTCCTGCTCTGGAACCACAGTCACACTCAGGTCATGTAGGTCATGTAGGGCAACAGACTGGAGACAGTGTCTCAAATGGGTTCTCAAATGGTATGGTCTATTCTAGTCTAATTCTGATAGAAAATGATCAGTTTTCTAGTACACGTGTTGTTAGACAGTCATTTACACTTTAATCCAGATAGTGGTGGAAACTCCAGCCTCAAAGCCGACCAGACAGGATATCGTTAATGATCTTAAAAATGCAAGTGTGTCAAGTCGAGCTCTGACACTCAGTTAATTTGTACCCTGTTGAAAATAGACAAATAAGGAGAGTGTAGTTGTCACGTTCTGACCTTAGTTCCTTTGTTTAGTCTTTGTTTAAGTATGGTCATGGCGTGAGTTGGGGTGGGCAGTCTATGTTCCTTTTTTCTATAATTTGGGATTTCTGTGTTTGGCCTGGTATGGTTCAGCTGTCAATTGTTGTCCCGGATTGAGAACCACACTTAGGTAGCCTGGTTTCACTTTTGAGTTGTGGGTGATTATTTTCCTTGTCAGTGTTTGTTTCACACGGAACTGTTTTGGTTTTGTTATTTCACGTTGTCGTTTATTGTTTTGTTCAGTGTTCATTATTCTTATTTAACAATATGGACACTTACCATGCTGCGCATTGGTCCTCCGATCCTTCCTACTACTCCTCCTCGTCAGAGGAGACAACCGTTACAGTAGTGGAGAGTTGCAGCGCCAACGTGACATGTCAACGTGACATAAACTATCTAGTGTTCAGCGAAATAACAACACAATGTCAAATACAGGTAACCTAGTCAAAAAATGTATATCCAATCATATTAACCGTTACTCTCTTGTGGGAATTCCACTAATGGTCTGTATGTAGCCATATGTAGCCAAAAGTATCGTGGTTGCTCCACTAAAAGTGGAGATCATTTTTGGTTTAGTACGATAACCTGTATCACCACTTCATTGCTCCAGACAAGCGCAAGGAGGAGTTCGAGCACTGATTATGCTTTTGCACTGATTATGCTTTTGGGTCCTACTGTGTCTCTAACTGACAATGAATGGGCGACATAAACCTAAATAGAAACTGATCATTGTGCACAACTTCAGTATTACTTACAAAAACTGTTATTACTCTAAGGTTTTTATTAATTTATTTTGTTAGGATTATTTTGCTCATACTGTAGTACTGTAGCCCACTCCCGACCAGTCACATTGTACAGTGCCTGAGTGGTGTGAATGTCTAAGACACGGCATAGCAGTCCAAGCTGTGTTGCTAAAGATGTGCCGCCCTCGACTGGGAGACCCATTAGATGACTGTAGGTTTTTGGTTTCTCTCCGTCTAAAAACAGATATAAATCATTCTAAATTACAAACTGGCTTTATTTACAAATTACTAACAATGTCTCAATTTTACGTTATTTGAAAACAAAATATTTTCCAAAAAAGTTTTTTTTAAACAAAGTGATTATTATTATTATTAATTTAGAGTTATATAAAATCCCCTTGTATATTCTCAGATATATATTATTAACCCTGTTATAAGCAGGACAATATATATATATTGGTCATATTGGTCATGGCTCCCGAGTGGCGCACAATGGGATTGTCTTACAGTTCCCCAGCTGTATCCACTGAAAGCGTGCAAGGTTCATGGCACAAGAGCAGGGGGCACAGGATGGGCCGCAGAGCCGTGCACAGAAGACAGACCTAGCCCATGGGGAAGGGAGGAGGAGGAAGGGGGACATTTTAAGGGGTAGTACAGAGCAACCCTTAAAACACTTATTAAGGATCGGTGGGTCTCCCACGTGACGGTTGAGCTAACGTAGGCTAATGCGCTTAGCATGAGGCTGTAAGTAGCAAAAAAAAATCCCAGGACGTAGACATTTCTGATATTGGCAGAAAGCTTACATTTTTGTTAATCCAACTGCACTGTCCAATTTACAGTAGCTATTACAGTGAAAGAATGCCATGCTATTGTTTAAGGAGAGTGCACAGTTTTGAACTTGAAAAGTTATAAATAAACAAATTAGGCACATTCAGGCAGTCTTAATACATCATTTTGAACAGACATGCAATGGTTCTTTGGATCAGTCTAAAACGTTGCACATACACTCCTGCGATCTATTGGCCAAAATCTAAATTGCACCAGGGCTGGAATAATACATTATGGCAATTTTCTTTCATTTCAAAGATGATGGTACAAAAAAAAAATGTTTTAATTTAATTAAAAGGTCATTTGTATTACCTTTTACCAGATCTAATGTGTTATATTCTCCTACATTCTTTTTCCACATTTCCACAAACTTCAAAGTGTTTCCTTTCAAATGGTATCAAGAATATGCATATCCCTGCTTCAGGGCCTAAGCTACATGCAGCTAGATTTGGGTATGTAATTTTCGTCGAAAATTGAAAAAGGGGCTGATCCTTAAGAGGGGCATTGCAACAATAATGGCCCTGACCAGGAAAACGTTCCCGCTGTTCTTTGTGCCAGTCTGCATGTTCAATATAAAACAATGTAACTAATAATGGCATCTTTATGCTTTCATTAATAAAATATGGACACAAATACTCTTTCAAAATGCCAAAGTTTATTTAGTTATGGCTCCATAACGAATTACCATGGGAATAAAATATCACTGAATTACAGAAATATCGGAGCAAAGTTGTCTAATGAAGGTAAATAAATGGTTGCTTACCGGAAAAAACTATTTCAAACACACATGGGCACGTTGTCCAGCGTCATTATGGCCATTAGCATGTAGCTGGACAATAGACTTGCCTAGAAGGAGGGTAGGGGGGAATTCTATCCTCAAATGTATTTCTTAGTTAGGTTGGCTGTATCACAACCGGCCGTGGTTGGTTACAATTTCAGTTTAATCCACCAGAAAAGACAAAACAAATAATACAATAAAAAGTATTATTATTATTATTATGTATCACATCCGAACATTATTGGGAGTCCCATAGGGCGTCGCACAATTGGCGCAGTGATTCTCTCCCTCTAAAAACATAAATAAATGTTTTGGCTTTTACAAATATTATGTTGGCCTTAATTCAGATTACTCTATTCGCTCACTTTAGCTTTGGTGGTGCAAAAAGTGCAAACCAATCCCAGAACAGCAGCAAAGGACCAAAGTATCTATATCCACAGTAAAACGAGTCCTATATCGACATAACCTGAAAGGCTGCTCAGCAAGGAAGAAGTCACTGCTCCAAAATCACCATAAAAAAGACAGACTATGGTTTGCAACTGAACATGGAGACAAAGATCATACTTTTTGGATTAAGGTCCTCTGGTCTGATGAAACAAAAATAGAACTGTTTGGCCATAATGACCATTGTTATGTTTGGAGGAAAAAGGGGGATGCTTGCAAGCCAAAGAACACCATCCCAACCGTGAAGCACGGGGGTGGCAGCATCATGTTGTGTGGGTGCTTTACTGCAAGAGGGACTGGTGCACTTCACAAAATAGATGGCTTCATGAGGAATAAAAATCATGTGGATATATTGAAGCAACATCTCAAGACATCAGTCAAAGCTTAGTCGCAAATGGGTCTTCCAAATGGACAATGACCCCAAGCATACTTTGGAGTGGCCATCACACCTCAATCCTATAGAAAATCTGTGGGCAGAACTGAAAAAGCATGTGCGAGCAACGAGGCCTAAAAACCTGACTCAGTTACACCAGCTCTGTCAGGAGGAATGGGCCAAAATTCACCCAACTTATTGCGGTCAGCTTGTGGAAGGCTACCCAAAATGTTTGACCCAAGTTAAACAATTTAAAGGCAATGCTACCAAATACTAATTGAGTGTATATATACTTCTGACCCACTGGGAATGTGATGAAAGAAATAAAATCGGAAATAAATCACTCTCTATTATCATTCTCTCTATTACTATTATTCTGACATTTTGTTACGATCAACTAGGAGTGGTGGGTGGAATCAGGCGCAGAGAGCAGAGTTCTGTCGTTTGTCAAATGTATTCACCAGCGCAACTAAACAGTCACGCCAACACACAGGGCGTATATAAGTTGCCAGTTCAAACAACAGGACAAAAATAGTCCGGAGAATAACGACTCGAATAAATCACACCATCAAACACAGAGTAACAAAAAACAAGCCCGCACAAATACCCAGCGGGCCTAGTGTCCTTAAATACCCCACAAACAAACCCTAATACAAAACAGGTGTACCCAATTACCCAATAACCAAAACAAACAGAAAGGGAATCGATGGCAGCTAATAGGCCGGCGACGACGACCGCCGAGCACCGCCCGAACAGGAAGAGGCACCATCTTCGGCGAGGTTCGTGACACATTTCACTTTCTTACATTATAGTGGTGATCCTAACTGACCTAAGACAGGGAGTTTTTACTAGGAGTAAATGTCAGGAATTGTGAAAAACTGAGTGTAAATGTATTTAGCTAAGGTGTATGTAGTAAACGTACGACTTCAACTGTATATAACATTTCTTTCCGAGCATTTCCATAAATCCAAGTTCCTTCAACTGTCTTCTGACTGATTAGAGCGATGTTGATGTTGATGTCATCTTCATTCATCAGTGAGTCGATGGCTTGAATAGTCTCGCTGGAAATTGAATACAATGTAAACATGTGCAGCATACAGTAAAAACCAGCAGTCGATTTATTTAAGCATTATTGTTAGCATTATTAGGCCGACTTTACAGTACTGTCGCCTACTGTACCTGTCCATTTTCCTGTGCTTTCAAGTTTGGCGTAAAACAAGCATCTGATGACAGTGTTTGCGAATAGCACCCTCCGTGACCAAAATTCCCAAGTCAACCAGTATTTTTTAAATGTCTCCAGTAGATTTTCCGTTCTTCCTGAATGCCCTAATCTGCTCACTTAAATTAATAGAGTTCCTGGTCATGGTGCTACAGTATGTTGTACTACATAATCTAAGTGAGGAGAATCTGCAATCTCCTGTATACTTATAGCCTACTGTAACCTGAAAGCCACATCTTTCCAGTACTCCTCACCCCGCCCAAAACTCAATTACCATACAAAAATGAGCTATTTATCTAAAACAAAACACACTCTGACCAAAGAGGACAAAATGGACATTGTTTTCATCAAGCCAGCTTCTTTCTATGTGATATTCCTTCCAGGTTTGGACTGTAACTACCAGAGGACTTGAAAATGAGCCAGAACTGAGAGGATCACCAAAAATAAAAAGTATTTTGGTTTCAGTGCATTTTATATATAAAAAATGTATATAGCTTATCAATGTGTAGGCATACTGCGTAATAAAATCAATAATTGTGTACTAAAAACGTGAATGTGTTTTAGCAGAGCTTACAACCGTGCAGACAACCATCCGTGGAGATCAGTGGACAAAGGGATGGACAACGGGCCACACCGAGAAAAAAAACGCATGGTTGCCAAGAAAGCGGTTAGTTTCGTTAGATTCTTAACATGTTTGCGCAGCATTTGTGTGTTGGAGTCACTTTTAATTCTTAATAAATATATTGTTTATATCATAGGCCACTGTAATCAATGGGGGCTCAGGCCGGTACCATTCTGCTCATCTGACAAAGGTGCTCATGGATGAGATTCAAACCTTGAAGACCGAGATCAAGTAATTGAAGGCAGACCATCAGAAAGAGAAACATTCTCTGAGGGCAGAGATACGGGTGACAGCTGATGCATTGTTCCAGTGCCAGGCAGTATTGGTGGAGAGTCACTTGTCATTAGCAGATAGTCAGCGGCATTTGTGGTGAGTCATGTGGAGAATGATGCATTGAAAAGGGCGAGGAACGAGATGGATTCACAATCCATGCTAGACACACCTGTGAGCTTTGGAACTCCACCTCTGACAGGCAGAGTCAACATACGTGATGGGTTCGTCAGGTCACCCTGACATTTCCATTCCTCTTCTGACAACAGAACATGACAAACTGCTCACCAGGCATAGCAAGGGCCGTCCGGACCGTTACGATGTTCTGCTATTCCAAGGATGTGTAACCGAAGAGAGATACCCATAGTGGACACAGAATACCAACTGGGCTGGATCCCAAGGCAAATGTGGCTTACCAGTGAACCTCCGGGAGTCCATCATTAATACTGTGTCTCAGAAGTTTCTGTACAAGTTTCTGTCCAAGCATGACAACCTGCATAAGGACCTTGCGACCTAAGAGAACAGAAAACATGGACATAGAAGCTAGCTTGATGAAAACTTTAAATTACTATAATGTCAACCCAAGGTTTTACATTACAATTATAACTTAATATCACAGACCAGATTTGCCCTAACGATCAAGGGGGCGTTAGAGCCCTGATTATGCTTTTGGGTCCTAATGCGTACTAAAAACGTGAATGTGTTTTAGCAGAGCTTACAACCGTGCAGAAAGAGAGGGTGTGTCTCTGACAATGAATGGACAATATAAACCAAAAAATAAACTAATAATTGTGCACGACTTCAAACGTAACAAATAGGGAGCAGGTTTCGAACCCTCAACCTTCTCGCCCAAAGCCCAACA